>NW_011342739.1:54250-74004 GCF_000735185.1 Notothenia coriiceps | reverse complement strand
GCCATACATGGGGAGAGGCGCAGCATATTGCTAAGGACTAAATACGATGGAGGGTTCTCATCTCAGCCTTATTACCCATAGGGGATGAAGAGGAGTAAGTAAATAAAGAGGCCGGCGCTCCAGGGTCTGGTTCTGCTGTGCGTTTTTGTGATGTAACGGTAAAACATTTCAGAATTCCTCCACGGGATACCATTGTCAGTACATCACTCAACCCGCGAAATACACACACTCAGTACATACTGTAGCTAGACCCGCGAATTTGCGGGCCAGGAAGTGTGTGTGTGTGTGTGTGTGTGTGTGTGTGTGTGTGTGTGTGTGTGTGTGTGTGTGTGTGTGTGTGTGTGTGTGTGTGTGTATTTCGCAGGTTGCTAAATGTTTTGTGCGTGTGTATTTATGTTGACAAGGAGGTTTAATAACTGTGTGCTACACAAAACGTGCAGTCGGTTTCATTTTCATCGCCGTTTGTAGTAGAGTTAGCAGGGTATTTTTATTTTAACTCTCGTCCCAAATTCGTCCCAAAATAATTTTTTATCCTCCCGACACTATTTTTTTCGACCCGGGACGACGGGACGTCCTTAAGCTCGAGCCCTGAACACAAACATAGGTCTTAGGTCATAAAATATGCTGCTTTCTGCCTCAGCACTTCATGGGTCCCATTAAACCTCGATATGTATTGAAAATGATCCATTAAAAAGTCAATGTTCCGACTGTAAACGGAGAGTGTGGTCTTTAATCTGTCCATTACCTCTCTGCCAGAGCAACAAAACATTGATTATTTAAAATGGACTGTATGTGTTGTGGAATCTAATGAGGGAAAATAGAAAACTGTTAATATGTGCTTTAAAATTGATATATATCCAAAGCAGTTTAGTTTGGTAAACTACATGTCAATGCTGTTATTGATGCTGCAGCATTAGGATAAAAACAAATCAAAGGTCAATAAGTGTTACTTTAAAAATGTAAATTAGAATGATGTATTTATTACAATACATACTGAGTTTTTTTTCATTCTGCTTCATCATAAACACACGGCACACAAAGAGTCAGCACTAAGAACAACTTCAAGGCCATTTATCATATTATTAGTCTTGTAACATTTCAAGAACACTTACAATGATACCAGTCCTTACTATAAGCAGTGTCTACAAAGTTCAATATAATTACATTTTTAAAACTTAAGAAATAGCAGAGTATTTACATAAATTGCATTCAATGAAACCCAAAGAAATAATCACTTTTTTTGTTGACAAAAATCATTTGTCATAAAGACAGGTATTCTGACATTTCCAGATCTTCAAAATCAAGTTCAAATACCAGCACTAGATAACAGTGGATCCTACGTCTGAAAACAGATAGCACCTGTATGTGATCTGTAGATGTGGGTGTTGCATGAGGTAGCCTGTTGACGTGGCGACTGAATGAAAGATTGGGGGTCAGATGAGAGGTGTTTCCTATCACTCTTTCTCTTTGTTGGCGTCATAGCCTCTGCTATCAGCCTGCAACGTGTTTCCCTCCCTCCCATTCTTACTAAGGCCCTTCTTAGTTTAAATGGCAGTGAGCTGGCTTTTATCTGTGCTTTGTCTTGCTGCCGGGGCAACACACTTTTCACTTCAGTATAACATTCTTAATCAGCTGTCGTCACAAAGCCGTTAAGAGTTGCAGCCTCACCCTTATACTGTAGATTATTCTTCTATGCTTATCAGTTCAGTGAGGCTGAATCCGAGGCATGACTGGAAGGTTGTGATAGCAAACACAGTAATACAACTCATATGTGAACGCATCTTAATGTAGACACAGTTAAAAAAACAAGTAAAATATCGAAAATATCAAAAAAAAGCTTTAGATGTGTATTTCTGTGTTGCTCCATTCGCCTTTTTTGAGTGCTTACCGTGTGCAGTACACAGTCACGTAGTCAGAGAGATTCCCTGGCAGGAGCAATGTTTTTGGCCTGGGTGCGTTCCAGCTAACCAGCAGGCCTGGGATGACAGGAAGAGGCTAACAGAGGTTAATGATTAGTCCCATGTTAACGCTGCATTCCATGGGGTGACGAGGGGACATGGGATACGGGACAGAGAAATAGAGCAGGCTTATACAGGACTCATGGTCATACGTTTGAAGTACAACGCAGAATAAAAAGCTGCGTAGCTCGACTCCTGTTCCGATAGATATAAACATACCGTCTCAGTTTTTGTCATGATTGAAACGTTGCACAACCTTTACTCATTAAACCTTCCCCATTATATTGTCACGTTTGTTTGCTTAACTGGCCAGACCTTGACCCATTTTTATACAGTGTTCTTATAATAAGTGACCAGCCATGACACATAGTAAACATATTGGACAAACATAAATGTGAGATTAGACGGACTGAACTAAACTTTCCACTGGAACACAGAGCCATTGTTAAATGAAACACCTTCCTCTTCCTACTGTGGGTTTATTGTCCTCTCTTGACACACTGATATTTTCTGTGTTGCACGCCCTCTTATCTCCTTCCTTACTTAATTCTCTAATGTCATGCCCATCGGCTCGTCTGTCTGTCTTCTCTCCTTCCCTCTGCTCCTCTGAAGGAAGCAGCTATGTGTAGAATCCTTCATCCCCCAGGAATCGGGGAAATCATGTCAGCAGATGACTGATGTTCTTTAAAGCTGCTTTTCTCATGCTCCTGTGAGACAGGAGACTGCACCAACTATCTATGTACCTTTCGATCTCAGTGTTCGTTGTTGCACACGACCACATGCTCACAGACATTCATCAAGCCATCTTTTGTCGTCTCCCCTCTCCCTTTCTCTCCCACCTGTCATCAGCCTCCATCCCATTCTTTGCGTGTGAGTTGAAGGCAGTGACTCCGTACAAGCGAGGCTTCTTCTGTGGAGACACCAGCATCACCTATCCCTACGTGCCGAGTGAGGCCATTCCTGACAGCCTGCTCATTGCTGGTGGTATAGCCATCACTGGCCTAACGGTAAGAAAGTAATAACCTTTAAGTACATTACAGAACGCTGCAGGGATTACATATTTTCTAGGCTAAGTTACCATCCCTCCGGTTCCCTTGACAAAAGCCCACCGGATTTTTCTATTGGATTTTGAATTATCGCAGAAATTGAGCTCTGTGCGAAACAAAGTTTTCACATTTTGTTCAGACAAATAATGAAATAAAAAAAACACCACATACGATTGCTGAAGCATAAATGTAATCAACAGAAGTAAAACCCTAATGTTAGGCTATAAAAAACCCACTTTTGCATGACTTCACATAACCACCACTTAGTTGATGAGTGTCTGTGTTGTCAGCGTGATTACTTTTAATGGCCCAGACAACCTCTGTAGCATGTAGCCACTTATTAGCAGCCACTTGCTTGCACATGCAAAAGCTTAAACATGTGGGTATTTACTGACGTATTTGATGTCAGAGAAAAGATCATGAACATCTCTTGGAAAGCTCTTGTTAACCTTAGACATTTATTCAGAAAACTAACCAAAAAAAACGATTTAAAAGCAAAAATATTCCATTTTAGGGGATGGAACAGGAAGTAGAAAAACGTATTACTGAGTTTTAGGTCTTGTTCATTCAGTTCTATTATTGGCACAGTGAGTTAATGTACTCTTCACTTTAAAAGACTACAACCTATATACTTTCGACTGTTCAAGTATTTGTACAGCTCCACTGTATGTCTTACGTTAACCCCTTTCTCTTGTCTTATTTCCTTCTCAGATCGCACTGGGTGAATGTTACCGTGTGCGTTTCCGAGGTGTATACTCACAGGCTTTTGTCAGAAACTGCTATGTGTCGTGCCTGTACAAGGAGCTGGGAAGCTTCCTGTTTGGTTGCTGTGTGGGTCAGTCTCTCACTAATATGGCCAAACTAAGTGTGGGACGCCTGCGACCCAACTTCCTGTCTGTCTGTAATATTACCTATGCGTCCATCAACTGCACTCCGGGCAGCTACGTGTCCCAGGACTACTGCAAACAGCCTAATGGCAAGATGGTGGAGGAAGCAAGGTAAAATGATTTGGTTTATGTACTGGGTGGGGTGGGGTATGAAACAGCTTTACTCATGGAGTGAATGTGTAACCTTCTGGTTCTTTAATTGATCTTCTCTTACAGGAAGTCTTTTTTTTCCGGCCATGCTTCCTTCGCAATGTACACCATGCTCTACTTGGCAGTAAGTCCCATCAGCTTTTGAAATACACACTACAATAAACTTATCTGGAATTTGACCTTCACATTCACCTGAGCTTGTGTTGCGTGATAACAGTATTTGGTGCTGTGTTTACAATGCTGGGGGAATTAAAGCTCTCAGTTTGACTTCAGTTATTAGAGAAAACACCAATCCCTAGAAGCCAAGAACACTTTGTGCAACTATTAACTACGTAGGCTTATTAAACATGCAAAAAAACACACCAACACATGTGTCGTTAAATACATTCACACTTCCTGATCGGGAGGGAGGAAATCTTTGAGAGCAGCAATTCTCCAAATGCATCCCGCTCCAAGCTGAAAGAGCTGGGAAGACCGAGAGGCAGGGAGGGAGGGTACTGAGGGGGAGTTAGAGAATGAGGGAGAATGTTTTTCCATGGGGAACATGAATAGATGAAGAGGCTACGCAGACAGAGGAGGCCTTGTTGTGGGTCTAATTTAGAGGGGGGGTGGAGGGCTGAATATGCCTGCTGAGAGATCGACAGGCTTCTTTCAGCAAGAGACACCCTCTCAACCCCCCCTCCTCCAATCTCTTCATCTTTCTCTCACACTGCACTGCCCAGTAGTCATGGGCGCATTGTGGGAGAAAAACGACAGTTAGAGGGAGACAAAAGCACATTATTAAGCATAAAATGTCCACATTCCCGAACTATTCCCCCCCATTAACCCTTACATTATAGCTTTAGAGACTTACATATCTTAATGTGAATAGATAAAATGAATGGAATGAAGTGAGGATGTTGCTTTGCATAATTCAAATAGGAGAGTAAAGAAAATCACTGCCTCCCCTATTTGCAGTTGTGCACTAAAGAAGTCCAATTGAAAAGCAGCTCCTCTCTGATAAGAAAGAGACTCACATTGATGAGCAGGGGGAGAGTGAATAAGAGGAATACAAAAGTAAAGAACTGAAGGGAAGAAGTGGTGTGAGAAAAAAGGGTCTCAATGTTGGTTACCCCTATTCCTCTCCTCTCGACATCTCACTTCGTTGTAACACTGCAGGCACAAACTCACAGCCTTGCATGCCAGTGTGCAGCAAGCAGACTGCAGACAACCTGGACATTGTGTCAAGCCTGTAGCTACACGCCACCCGCACCACCACCAGCTGCTAGTGTTTAAGAAGGTAACAGTGACACCTGCACTCAGCTGGGATAGGAGAGAGGGAAGGACCGGGTGAGCGCTGGCCTCACCGCTGGAATGTAGGCCACGTTCTCCCCAGCGGTTGACGGGTCCAGACAGACCTCCTTGTAAAGCTAGCCCTGTTTCTGCATCATGCTCGCCCTGTGACCCCATTTTTATAGACACAAACATCCATTCTGTACTGAGGCAGGAGATGAGGATGAACAAAAGGAGGAAATTGGGTTTCGACAGTGTTAATGGACTCGTGCCAAGCTCCTCTCTCCCCTCTGGGTAGCTCTGAGTGGATGTCCATGTTTGACACAAAGCCTTTGTCTGTGCTGAATTCTAAGATTATTTTATAGGCTTATGTTTCCAGGGCATTCATTATCCTAGCACCAGCACACATGTATTCACCTTTCTGTAGTAATCATAAAGTCAGTTACAATATAATAACATTATTTATCTTCTCTTTACAGTTCTACCTGCAGGCGCGGTTGTCGTGGCGAGGGGCTCGCCTGTTGCGCCCGTTAGTACAGTTCCTGTTAGTGATGATCGCCGTCTACACGGGCCTGAGCCGTATCTCTGACTACCGCCATCATCCTACTGATGTCCTCACAGGCTTCATCCAAGGAGGACTCACTGCATACTGGGTGGTATGTCCAAAATCTATGTTGTCTAAATAGTCCAGAATAACAGTTATCTCCGTCTTCACAGGATTTGTTTCTCTCAGCTCTCTGTTGACTGAGTTAGCTTAAACAATAGCCGCATTTTCCTCACTCTGATCCCTCGTGGTGTTTATAAACAGTGAATGATTGACAGCGTGTGTGGTCTGTGTATATTTTCTGACATGTTTGTGTCTGTGTCTGCAGGCCTTCTACATCTCCTCCATGTTTAAGCCCTGCGCCCGTCCAGACCTGTCTCCCACAAGCATGTCCCTGGAGAGTCCACTGTCCAGCCAGCAAACTGTCTGTTAGCAGGCACATGCAACCATCCCAGTAGTCAGAAGATAAGAGGGATTGCAGAAAGACAGGGAAAATGTTAGATAGGGAAACATTTTTAAAGAAAGGGAATCATTCTAAGAGAAGGATGTGATTAAAGAGTACAATCTAACAAATGGCATACTGATACACATACATTCACACAGTAATCTATCACACACTCACACGTGAAACACAAAAAAAGCACATTTGACTGTAAGTCAAACCCGTCCATTGAAAATAACTGCATAGCAATATTACAGTTATTTTTTTATATATGAAAAAAGTCTATTTTTAGGAGAACTTTTAGAAGCTGCTAATGTTAATAGTTTTCTTCTGTAATGGAGTTTTTTTTAGTCAGTGCAGTTTGTAAGCTTTCAAAGCAAACCTGATCACTCTTTGGTCCTGGGTGAGAGGGGAGAAAAAAACGTGAGGCTTCTTTGGTTTCTTTTCTTGGAAAACATCACCCAACAGCAGTGAACTGAGACCATTAGACCTCAGATGTGAAAACAGCTCTGTACCGAGTGATAAGGAACAAGCACTGGCTTCAACTTCTAACAATCTTTACCTTCTGATGCCCCACATCGCTATAATCAAGCAATAACCTGTACGTTATCAGTGGGAAGAAAAGTATTTGAGCTTTGATACAACGATATCTTTCCTTTGTGTAACCAAGGTAGAGATACAGAGGAGTCTGACCCAATAACTTACCCTTCCCACCACTACTTCTCTGTACTAACCACTTTGGCTGTGTCTCAGAGGGTGGAGGTTTTGACTGAAATGTTGTAACCTTTGACCTTTGCCCCTGGACTCCAATCTCTGAGCTGCACCTTGATTTATGCCACTCTGACAGGAGAGCCGACATGGCTGCAACCTCAGCCGCCCTCCTGTGGATTTTTATTAATAGCACTTGAACGTACATAATGGAACCTTCTAATTATAATCCATATTATATATTTTATCACATGTTTGAATAATCAGTGTTTATTTTTTTGTTAATGTCAGACTCATAAACTATATTTGTTTGTTTTTCTTGAAATGATAATTATTCAAATTGAATGTAAATAGCTATGTCCTTTTATAAACCACACAGAATTTCAAAAGTATTAGTTCCAGTTTTGGACAGTTTTACATGTTTATTAAGTGTTTGTATTTACATTTGTGTCAATCAGGTACGGAGAGTTACTATTGTATCTGTTGTAACTATACTAGACTGAGCCACAGATATTATCAGAAAGCTATATTTTATGTGTTCCCAGTTATTGTTGTTTGTTTTGTCTGTGAATGCCAGAAAGGCAGAAATAACCACTGTACTCAAAAAAGACCAAACAAATAAAATGAATGTTGAATGTTATTTACTTCTTCTGTCCTCTGTTCATTTTAGTTTCAGCAAAATTAAAAGTAAAGCCCAGCAGACACCCACTTAATGTCAATGTCACAGTATATATGTCATCTTGGATGGCTACTCACATGCACCAGAGATGGTGTTTAGTTAGCCATTTAAAAGTCAGTCACCAATGCAGCCATTATCTTTTTTAAAGAATACTAGACTTTGTGAGGAGGTAAAGAAATCTGGGCTGAAACAAAACATAAACACTGAAATGATAAGTGATTTAACCTTTTGTTTTGTTTGGAATACTCCACTGCTCTCCTTTCTTCTTTCATGTGTGTGTGTGTGTGTGTGTGTGTGTGTGTGTGTGTGTGTGTGTGTGTGTGTGTGTGTGTGTGTGTGTGTGTGTGTGTGTGTGTGTGTGTGTGTGTGTCTGTCTGTCTGTCTGTCTGTCTGTCTGTCTTGTGTGTGTGTGTGTGTGTGTGTGTGTGTGTGTGTGTGTGTGTGTGTGTGTGTGTGTGTGTGTGTGTGTGTGTGTGTGTGTGTGTGTGTGTGTGTCTCTGTGTGTGTGTGTTGTCTCTCTCTCTCTCTCATCCTTCTTCACTTTGCCCCTTCCCCGCTCTCAGTCCTTTTTGAGTGCAGTGGAGCATGATGGGCTGTTTCAGGGGGTCATGCTACCATGGAGATGCTTAGCTAGATACANACGGGTTAGTCTTTGGCTGGAGGCACGGTCTCAAACACATCTGATTATCACACCTCCCGACATTCCCGGGGTCGCGCGGGTAGCCGGTAGGCCTGGGAGTCTCCCGGGCCCTTCTCCGCTTCCGCGTAGTGCAGGCACCTCCCCCAGTTTACGTTTGACTGGGTGTTGGGGGGGGAGGGATGTTTAGGACACAAGGCGTGTAGTAAGCCCATTCGGGGCCGAGGGGGCTCTCCCCATCCGTCTGTGGGTGGGGGGGGGTCCCCCGGCACTGTTTTTTGAGCACACTTTTGGCGAGGTAAGCGCAGCAGGGTGTGCTCTGTCAGCCACAGCCCAGATTTCTCCTCGGTCACAACCGGGTTAAAGGAGAATGTGGGGCAGCAGCTGCTGACCAGAAAAGCCGGTCAGGGGCAGTAGGGTGGAATGTTGTTGTTGGACGACAGTGCACGTATACATCGGGGCTCCACCCACTGTACCCATAGAGTCCAGTAGAGGGCGGAGCCTGTGAGAGATCTAACGTTGGGTTACGTATTGTAACCCTTGTTATATTAGCACAGGCGGAGCCCTCTACTCAGGGCACTGTCTGTCCTATTCCGCTCGCTGAAGAGAGGTGTAGGATGATCTTCAGGAGGCGAGGCCTCCTTTTATACGGTGTGATGCGCACGCATTCAGGTAAGCCCGCCCAAGGCCGGCTACGTCTATAGAAGTCTCAGTCGGAGAATGCTCGCAGGGTAAGGTAGTACCCATAGAGTCCAGTAGAGGGCTCCGCCTGTGCTAATATAACAAGGGTTACAATACGTAACCCAACGTTTTTGCAAACCTATAAAATATTAGCTTGTTTTTATAACATATATGTGTTATGGTTTGCAGTCCTTTATGAGTAAGAAGTGGTGGTACATATTAACCAATCAATCAATCAATCAATCAATCAATCAATCAATCAATCAATCATTAAGCCAAGTTTTCCATTTGAATCTTGGCTAATGTCCATTTTCAGCCAATGATCAACGTTGGCCATGATGAGAGACACAGCTTTTCCTGTATCTTCCTTTTTCCATAATCTGATTCCATCTCACCTTCTTCTTCTCTTTGGTTTACCCAGCATCCTCGGTGTCCTTCTCCAGATTTCAGTGGGATAGCCGTTGTTCCAACCACCATGCTAGCTGGCTTTAGCTTGATAAGCTTCTCCCTGGGAGAAGTAAGTTCAAATAATAACATTTCAAGTTGAAAATAGTACCTCTCTAGCAGGAGCAAATGCCACAGACTGCATGCACAGTTTGCACATACACACTATAGTCAACTGCTGCATTGTAACTGATTTGACCAACTTCATTGTTGGGGGAGCATACAGAGGGCAGGCTGCCATTCAAAATCACAGGATATTTAAGCAATGATATCCTCTGTTTGATCGGTGAACCAACATTCTGAATGATAACAACCCGTCTTTTCCATCTTTGATGAAGGGCTATCTTCCTAATCTTCTCTCTCCTGCAGTTACCTTTCAGTTCTACTTCATCTTCTTCATCCCTTGTCCTCGCCTTTACCTCCCTACTGCCACCCCCCTCACTTACTGTCCTCACCTCCCCTCTCTCTTTTAATGGCCTTTGGTGTTTTTAAAGACCAGTCAGCAAAAAGACTCAAAGAGCCTGTGCTCTTCAATTTAACTTCATTACGTCCAATTAGGATCCTTGTCCTTCAGCAGGGTTCAGAGTGGAGCGGGGGTGATGCACCAGAGGCTGGGATTCACTCTAACATTGTTTTATGTCGAGCTTCTCACAACTTTATCGCTTCTTTATAACAATTTCATACCAATTTCAAAACTTAAAGGAGTAATACCACAGTGTAGAAATACTCTGTCAAAGTCTGGCATTCAAAATGTAACAAGAGCTAACTGTAATTGTTTTTATATGCTCCCATATATTTGAGTCCATAATAGTATGTCTGAATTCAGTAGTTTGTAATAAAAATATGAAACTAGTAACTCATCTTATCGAATAAAGGTAGAGTGTAGTGCAATATTTTCTTCCGAAGTTGTATGAGAGTAGAAGTATGAGGTGGCTTGAAATGGAAATATTCAAGTAAAGTACCTCAAACATGTCATACCACATACCACACAATGTTATGCTGAAACTCAACACTGACTCAATTCTGATACGAGACAAGTATTTGGCTTTTTCTGCTTCTTTCAGGAACATGTACCAAATGTATCCAAACCAACCCAATACGTGATGAAAACAGCCACAGCTCTTTTACGGCTACAGAGGCACTGCAGCAATCTCAGAACTCTGTTCCGCAGCATAGGTGAGATTTCCCATATGTCTTCATTTTGGGTCCGACTCCGCAGAAACCCGGCAGAAGTGAAGAGAGCGGAGCTGATGGATTGCACCCTGAGTCATGCATGACTTAGCATCTCGTTTCCTTTCCCTGCTCGCCGAGATGGAGAGAAAACGGCAACACAAAAAGTTTAATGAGCTCTCTGTTCTTTTGAGGTCACAGGTTTTTTTTTGCAGGTGACTGGGTTTATATATTCAGTAAAGACACATGATATGCTTCACTTTCAGGCCAGCTGTTCATTTCCTTCAATAGGTTTCATGCAGAACGGGACATTAATTACTCATAACTAACTTCATTTGCATTTGTCAGTTCAGATTTCCCAACGAATGTACCTATAAAACCTAATATTGTATTTACCAAGCAACACAGGCCAAATGCATTAAGTCCTGTGTAGATTCATGACTAAACTGTGATTATGTATCACACAAAGAAATATGCATACATGTATGCATTATTTCAATCAAGTTTCTAAAGCCTAGCATAGTAAAGCAAAGTGTATCCTGTTTCACAACATTTGTTAAGTTTCACAAAGGATGTATTTTTGGGAGAAGCAACACAAAAAAAAACGTCCCTGTGGCCTGGAAGCTCATACCACCTTAAAACATAACAATATAACACGTTTTTTCAATATACTTTACTATGACGTTTTTTTACATACAATGTTATGACTTTTATTACAACACAACGTATTAGCACTCTTTTCCCTAAAAACTGTATGGCGACTTTTTTCCAAAATGTGTCATAAAGATATACTGTGACGTTTCTTCGGCTTACTATATCATGACTTTTTTATGTTTTAAACGTACTGTTCCATTACTTATTTATCATACTTTGCGACAACATAAACTATGATTTCTTTTGACATACAATACTATCACTTTTTTAAATATTTTTAACTCACCCTACACTATTTTTCGACAAACTATTCTATGATTTTCTTTTCCATTATACTATGAATTTGTTTACATCCTTTACCATTTATTTTTAACATGCTATACTATAACTTATTTTTCTGGTATTTAGAACACACTATACATTCTATATGATAAGATAAATCCGTAAAGGTTTTGTCAGTACACCTTTAATGGCACACAAGCTCTATTTCTTCCAATATGAGTTTTCAAACCTTCATGGTTTTCTAAGTCAAAGACTTCCCGCAGAGCTTCAAAAAGCTTAATGTTAGAGTAGTTTCACTACTAAAGTGACATGTACAGGGAGGACATCAGAGTGCCTGTCAAGGGCCGAACAACCCTAAAGCCACCCAAGTATAAAAACGTTGGTATGGCATGCTCTTAAATGTGATGTTTTTGATGAATAAAAGAGCTATTACAAAAGAAGGCATGTTGGAAGCTTGACAGGGATCTCGCTGCTGCTCTCAGAGGATGTTCTTGCATCCAGGTGCAGAGTGAATGCATGAAAGCTGGTCGAATCAGAGTCTCTGAGCGAGTGTAAATGCAGCAGAGATACATTGGATCGGCTGGAGACTCCCAATAACCTTGTTAGAAGTTTTCTGGGAGAAAATGTATTAATAACTCGAACAAATATATCACGGTGCCACCATGAACCGCCTGCCGCACCCCCCACTCGTACCCAGATAATGACATTTCAGTGAGAGCAGATGAAATGGGACAATTTTCAAACTCATTACAAACTCGGTTCTGGAAAGGAATGAAGAAAGGAAGAAACAAAGGGAGAGAGAATAAAGAGTATAAGACGAATGATAAACATTGACACCGGCCTTGTATCTCTGTGTGTGTGTGTTTTATATATGCATACCTTGTCTGTGCCTTAAGGTGTCTACGCGGATGCTTTTTGCCTGCCTGTGTGTGTTTGTGTGCGTAGAAGCAGGCTTTCTTCAGACTGGTGTGATGTGTGTGTCCGTGGGTTATGTATGCTTTGAACGTACCTTTTTTTTTAAGTGTGTGTGCGCGCATCAGCTCAGCCCAAAGCCGGGCTGACAGACAGCTTCCCTCCGAGGAGCCCCTTAGTGTTTCTGATTGATCGTCATAATGCCAAGGTACAGGCCCTGTCCTTGGTGCCTATGCTAATCGCGGTCTCATGCATATTTATGAGCTCCTTGGGAATCAACCAGCTAAATAAAGGATGAGGCCGTTGGCTCCGAGCTGTGTTGATCGCTGACTCTGATTGATTGGAAAGAGAACAAATATCAGCGTGTATAAAAACTGTTGTGTTTTTATTTTCTCTTCTCCTCAGCTCAGGGATCATAATGGGAGTGCGTGGCTGTTAGAAAATAAAATAAAAAGTAGAGGCTCTTAAGATTCATTTGAAAAAAGTTGGTGAGAAGTTCCATCAGCATGTCATAGCTTGTATAGATCTTGAGCTTTTACTGTCGTTTTTATTAGTTGTGTACATCACAGTTAACATTGTGTTACCTAGCTTTGCCTCTAACGGCTCGTCCACACTACAGCTTCGACAGCTTCAAAAACGGTTTCCAACGCGTCTGCCCATTCACTTTGAATGGGGTGACATCACGTTGCCTCGCTTTTCGCCGAACTGAATTGTGGGTAGCAGAGCGGAGCTTTCCTGGCGTTTCAGGCTGCAAAAGTTGAGCAATGTTCAACTTTTGAAGCTTCTGAAGCTTTCGGTGGAAGCGTCAGCCAATCAAATCATATGCCAGTACAAGCTCTAGCCAATCAAACCGCTGCTTGTGTGTCAGGGGCGGGAGATTCATGTGATTGGTTGTTGGTCGAGCTTCAGACACGCCCGCCGGCAAGCTTTTTTTGAAGCTGTAGTGTGGACGGGCCGTAACTGATGATGGTGATGCTTTTTGCAGATGATGTGTTTCTTATAAGAGTTTGAAGCGGCTGGAATGAGGATCCTCTAAATCTGAGGCCATGGTTCTCAGCAGGAAACCTATAGACTGTTTACTCCGAGAAGGGAATGATTCCTTACCCAGAGTGAAGCAGTTGGAGTATCTCTTGGTATTGTTCTTGAGTGAGGGGACAATCGCGTGTGAGAGGGGCCAAAGAATGGTAGCAGCGGTATTGGGTCGGCAAACAGTTTTGAGCTGAGCCTTCCTTTCTACTCTCATGGTCAAGGAGGGGGAACGTCATCTCAGTTGCAAGCGGCTGAAATACGTGTTTTCCGGAAAGTGTCTGGATTCTCCCTTAGGGCTGAGCTGAGAAATTCAGTCCTCTGGGAGGGACTCGAAGTAGAGCTCCTGTGTGAACAAAAGAGTCAGTTGAGGTGGTTTCGGCATCTAGTAAGTGTGACGACCCCTCCACGCCGCGTGGGGTGCCGTCTGGGTGTGTGTGTTTGTGTTTGCAGGTTCCATTGCCTGACGAGCTGCACCTGTGTGACGAGCTGCTAAGCCTTGATGAGCTACACCTGGCCGGAAGCCTTCAAGAAAGAGCCAAGCCGGATACGTTGCTCTCGGACTCGGCTGGGCACTCTCTTCATGCCAGTCTCGGGGATCTGTGGCTGGTTCTGTCATTACATTGTTTATTTGAGAATAAACAATTGTTATCTTCTTACCCTTCATCTCGCCTCCCTGCTTTTTGTTGCAGCCCAGGAGCCGGGTTGTAACAGTAAGGATGACACCTGGCAGTTGGGAGGAGGCCATGGGCAGACCCAGGACCAGCTGGAGGGACTGCATTTCCACGTTGGCCTGGGAGCACCCTGGAATGCCAAGGGAAGTTTGGGATCTTCTGCATGGATCTCCATGACCTGAATTTGGATGGATGGATTTCTCAACTGCTTTATTTCTGTTGGTTAACAGTGGAGTTATACATTCATTATGACATGTATCTATTTTTACAAAAACATTAAGCTCATATCTGAATTTTGTTTGTCCATCGTATATTTAAGACCTTATATACCATCCATTTTGTATTTATAATTGTATATTAAAAGTTTTATTCCTGTGGTGTTGTATAATACTATATAAAAGTGTTACTTGTTGAACTACAAACTTCAACAAGTTTGCAAGTTTGATTTTCTCATTTTATTTTGCAAGGATGACAAGTTTTTTTTATCCTCTGTCATCCTTTTCTTCTACTTCCTGCTGGTAGAAACCTGAATATCTGCTCTTCATGTCAGCAGCAACAGTAACGTTTGAAACAATATTAGTCAAAGAACTGAGAACAACTCACACAGGTCCCTCAAATAAATGCATCATATGTAAATATTATGAAAATAAGAGTCTGTAAAGAGAGACATGAGATCACATTCAACATTTTGGTCCTTTTATTTCATGTTAACCACATTTCAAACAACTAAACAACCAATGGTAATGGCATCACCAGATCTAAACAGCACTGCTAGACAAATAATCATCAGAATAATAATTATACAAAAAAAATGTACAAATTCAGGACATAAAAAAAAATCCCAAAGAAAACAAACAAAATATATAATACAGATGAACGGGCAGGAACCAAGCCAATAAAATAAAGCCTTTTTTAAATGAAAATGCTTCTGGCTTTTACATCATCTTCAATACAACACTTTTACAGTCTCTGTCGAGATAGGTCCTTTAGTGAGCCTGGTACGACTCCAGCAACAACAACAAAAATCAAGCGCAGACTGAACAGTTTGCCACAAGTACGCCGGTTCTGTCCAAGAGAATTAAAAGCTACGAACTTTACTGACTAAATATATGTTCATTAGAGACCTCTGTGAATGTGAAGTTTCATTCCAAACGGGTTTATCCATTGTGTGAAAATACTGACACATGCCGGAATAAATTGATGCCTGACATAAAGGTAATTATGAGGATACAATTTTACACAATGATTCTTCAGTAACAGATTCACAGCCTTTCCAAAATGATGCGTTTGATCTGCTGTCTTTTTCCTGTATTAGTTATATATGTCAGACTTTCCTGTGACTTGGCTTTAATCCCTAAAGAATGGCAAACAATTCCAAAAACCCTGTGTCCACATAGTGTGTCTTTCAGATTTCATTCAAAAAGAAACCTTTCAAAGCCTTTATTTAACGTTTCTAGGATAATGATATCTTAAAAAACAAATCACCAACTCTGTATGACTAACTAGCTTTGCCACATTGCTTTTTGGTATCTATTTGGGCGACTTTACACTTGCTTGTAATTGATTTCTGACCATTACAACCAACCGGAATATGCTTGCTCTCACACTTTGTATGAATGAGCTTTACCGCTCAATCTGACAGACGTACGGAGAGGAACCGATCTGGCGATAGTAAAACCATTCAGGGTCCATTTGTCCAATCTGCGCTCTAATCTACGCTTTTCGCTCTTTGTTATAACAGTAATCGTATTGAAGAAATGGCCAAAACAAAGTTCTCCTCTGATTTCTATGGCAGAGTCAGCAGCGTCTTTCTGAAAAGTTAAAATATTTTCCAATAGAAGCACTTGGAACGGCTGCAGCTAAAACGGCAAAGGCTCAGGAAAGACATTGCGTGCCGAGCTTTTCCTCAAGGTGGCTCCTCATCATTAAAAGCAATTGATATAAAGACGTCGGCGCTCAGAAAAACTCGCTATGTGGACACATGGATCAAAAAACTAAAAAAGGGAGTGTATCTTTAAAATGAGCTTTTCCATTCATTGTATACATTTTCTAAATGGACAAAAGAGGAACACATGTGATCAGATGAGGAGCGAAGGGCAAGCTGAGGTCAGCGTTACATCCTGTATGATTCTCATTAACTGCAACACTTCAAAGCATGTCAGCCACGTTGACCTTCTTCACATAGGGGTCAATCGTCAACAGAAAGCATTTCCTATTATACTGACGAGGTAATTTGGCAAACACATTTTCAAACACACCTCGATGGGCTTATCCAAAAGCAAATGTGAGGCTTTGTTTGCAGAGGAAAAGTGAATGTGACCCAGCACTTATTCTCTTTGTTGTCATTCTATTGATAGATGGCAGGCTAGGTGACGGTGACGGTCTGATTTCTAAGCTTCTGTTTTTCTGAAAATAACCCGGAATGTAGTACATAAAAAAAAAAGTCATGGGTAATGGATCTGATTTAATTCAAGGACACTTAACAAGTCTATCATTTTAATTAGCACGGTTAACGTTTCTACTGCAGTCATGTCAAATTTGCATTTCCGAAGATATTTCAAAGATCAGTTTTGTCTGATAGCAATATATATTTGATAAATGTGTGCAAAGATGTTATGATTTCTTGCCTTTTGCTTCCACCCAGATTAATGCTGTTAAACTAAGCTGCTTCAGGTCATTTAAAAAAAACAAATGGGCACAAATGTGAAAATAAACCCCATTGAAAAAATAAAACATATTTTTCACGGCCCGGGTAATATAATCAAAAGCTACAAAACACAGCTCTAACGTTATAAAGCTACAAGCTACTGCACACTCTTTGATTGATTGCTTTTGCCTGCCTGCAGTTCAGCAGGGTCGGACAGGGTTAGGGTAATCTGATTTCATTTAATAACTCATCCCAGTTTGTCCTTTCGGAATTTCAAAGTCAAATAAAACAAAACAGTCAAATAAGTTAAATGTTCTTTAGTTTTACATCTGGAACGATTGAATGCATTTTTCAGTTGCATCATGAGTGTTTGACTACTTAATGAAAAAAAACATCATTGCTTCCTTATCGTAAGTCACAGATGTGGGCAGCGGCTTAACGTGCAATATGCAAAAATATATATATCTTCATTTTTTAAACAATATGTGTCTAATTGGACTGTTTTTTAAGTAACTTTGTGCCAAACTATAATACCACGTCGCTGAAAATGATAATGTTTGGAAATGATAACCTTTGTTTGTGTCTGGCGCATGGTGTTTGTTTGTTTGTTTGACTGTGGTTGTCTTATCTTATTTACAGCAAGGGGGATGCACACTATAAGATAAAGCCATCCATAGACATTAATGAAACCTTTTTTTTTTCTTTTTCATAAAGCCCCAATGTAAAGATCTGTAGCAGAGACAACAAAATATAATCTTAAAGGCAAAATAATTATTTTTCTTTTGTCTGTGTAATGCCAATGCTCCTCTCCACCATGCACCGGACTTCACTCACTATATCTTGTTAAATGCTACTTCTTCTTGTTTTACTAGTAATTACAATCACCTCTTTCCTTGAAAAGCAACAATTAAAAAAAGGCATACCTCCTTGAGCAAGAATGTCGGCAAATACTGAGAATTGTTCCAACCAATTACTGACTTACAAGTATGCTTCGCACTTAACATTGATGCAGTGAAGTGGTCCTGGCAACAAGGAAATGTCTCTGTGTGTGATTTCAAAGAACAGTGGTCTCTTGTTTTTTGCTTTATCACGCTTCTACGGAGGCCGACAGGTGCAAACGCGCTAAAATGCCCCAAAACACTAACAGGAAGAGAAACTGTCACTGGAAACTCATCTAAAATGTAAGTTGTATCTGCTTATTTTAACAATGTGATCGCATGATTCCTTCTGATATTATTTCTGATCTGCTGTAAGCTAGCTAGCAAACGTAGCTAACCTAGTCATTTCAGATATACCGATAACACTTGCTAACATGCTAACTCTGCCTTAACTCGATAAAGCTCCAGTCCAAGCTGTGCACATCACTTTTTAGGTTTCCAGTTTCCGTTCTGTTTTGAGCTTCTTGCAACAGCCTTTTATTTATGCAGGGATTTTGGTGAATGGTGCGAAGTTCATGTGTTGCATGTGTTACAGCACATTTGTGTTTTTATATTTGCTTTTTTAAATGCAGCACGTTTCTTCTAATGTAATTATTTTGGGCCGTTGTAGCGCGTTTGCCCCTGAAGGCCACCATAGTTTGTAACCTTTGGTCAACATCTCAGCAAAACAAGCTTTATTTTATACTCTGGGCTATATTTTGCCCAGAGTCCAAAAAGCAGGTTCGATGCATCTCTTCACTTTAAGCTAAAAGTAAAAATCTTCCAGTGTGCATCCAGCCTTCACAGGGAGACAACATTCAAGGCGTAGAATATATCTAAAAAGGAAATACTGTACAATAGTCACATCACAGCCCAGCAGAGAGGACAGAGAGATAGAGAAGGAAAAGTGGCGCTTTTTTTTAAACATCTTGTTTTTTTTTTAACATATCATTTTTTCTGTTTTCTTTTTACAAGCATGTAAAGTTCACAGTCTCGCTGAAGCGAACACTCACACGAAAATCACCAGTGTGTGTGTCTGTTGCTTTTTACTCTTCTGTACAGGTTGTGTGTGTGTGTTGTCATAGGCACACACGTAGATGCACACGCACACAATCAAATGTGCAAGCATGCCCTCTCTTATTCACATAGAATCACATGCACAAACTCTCAAACACACACACACACACACACACACACACACACACACACACACACAGGCACACACACAGGCACACACAGGCACACATGCTCACAGGTCGGGTTGGGTCAACACAAAGCAGTCACTCTGTGTGTACCAAGTGTCGCGTTGAGAGTGATGGTCAGCGTCAACGGTGAATCAGAAAAGAGGATTTCAGCCCACAGCCAATCAGAAGGAGCTGAGCGCCTCCAGAGCCACTTCATAGCAGAACTTATACTGCTCCTGTGGAGGGGACGGAACGGAAAGAAAAGGTAAATCATCTGCTGAATGATATCTTTGTTATTTTTACACAAGCGCAACCAAATATTAAAAACTATTTATTAAGTTCATTACATTTTAAATATGGTTTAAACACCCTAAATGTAACTTACCCCGGGCATGATATTGTAAATAGTTCATCAGAATCAGAAAACCTTTATTCCTCCCACAGCGGGATGATCTACATTGAGACATTTCTGATATACATACTTGTTATGTCCCAACATGTGTTCTGCTAAAAAAACAAGGCAGCATGGGTAAATCAAAAAAGGAAAACATGCCTTTTGTATGTCTTTGTGATATTTTATTTAACGGAAATAATAGAAAATATAATTATAGATTTAAATGGACTATATGTTTTGGTTAGAAATTACTGGTTGTTCTTAGTCTAGTATGTATATATTGAAATAAGTTAGGGCTGTACATTTGAGCCAGCAAGAGATTCATACTGCCAGTAATGCTGTTCTTTATGAGGCAAAAATATGTCTGCATATGTATATATTTATAGGTTTTAATTGTATGTCAGAATGTGTTTGTGTTTCTCTGATGCTTACTCAATTTTGAATCA
>NW_011342739.1:48639-52717 GCF_000735185.1 Notothenia coriiceps | reverse complement strand
TGTGTGTGTGTTTGTGTGTGTGTGTGTGTGTGTGTGTGTGTGTGTGTGTGTGTGTGTGTGTGTGTGTGTGTGTGTGTGTGTGTGTGTGTGTGTGTGAGATATCGATCGATCGTTGGAGCTATGTGCAAATCAAGGCATATGCTCGAACGGGAGCTGCCTGGACGCTGCAATCATGTTGTGCGCACTATCCGTGCTGAGTGTGCTGACTTTTCGTACAATGTCCCACTGTCTGGCTACCTGCATAAAGTCAAGTGCTCGGCGCAGTTGTCGGCGAAATGTCGCTCCTCTGTTTTCATTGAAACAGCTCCTTATATCCGTTAGCGCAGCTAGCTAGCACCAGATGCTAACAACAACAATACACGTAAGGTGTGCCCGTTCTCTCTCTCTCGCTCACGCCACACATACACACACCCTCCCGGTCCTCCTGATGGCCAGTCCGGGCCTGCCGGTGAGCGTGGAAGTGTGGTCTGTCGTCAGCATCAGCTTGTAGATGGTATTTTAAACTTGATGCGCTCTGAAACTACGGGGCGGCCGAGGACAAAAAATACACACACGTTAATCGCGTTACTAACGCGTTAACTTGACAGCCCTACTATATATATATATCTAAGAATGGGACAAAACACCCCAGTTCTTGATTACACTGTTTGGATATTTATATTTGACTACAAAATGTAAAATGCAAAGGTATTCCTAAACTTCTTTTCTGACTTCATGCTAGTTTCAGCTTTTTCGATGCTTGCCTTGTTAGATCATCATTTCACAGAGTGGAAAAAAACAGAGCAAATACATTTCACATCAGTGCCGCCAGACACATCTTACATTAACCTCCAGCCCTTACATAATCAAGGTCGACACTCTAGTGGTTCTGAGAATCAAGGACACTTTGTTTGTAGCCTTTATTTATCCAGGTAAAAATCCCATTGAGATCGACGATCTCTTTTATACGGAAGAGGATTAGGGCCACATTCATTTTTTTTTTGGGTCGATTTGAATTTTTTTATTTACTTTTTGTTCTGAGAAAAAAGTCAGAATTCTGACTTTAATCTCAGAATTCTGACTTTGTTCTCAAAACAAAAAACAAAATTATTTTTGGGATAAAAAATTCTGACTTTTTTTTCAAATCCTCCCAAAAACATTAATCATGTGGCACTAATCCTGACCTGCCACTGAATTATTTTCACACTTTCTTTTGAAATGTACAAGATATGTTTTGTAAGCTTATTCATCTCTGGTATCTGAAGTGTCCACAAGTGTCCACAAGTTTCCTGAAACTGCAACTGAAGCCCATGTCAATCTCTATTGAGACATTTCTTACATTTACTACTATCATTAACTTTGCATGTATCATCCTCAAGCTAGTTCCGGGTGATCCACTTGCTACTGTTTGTATGTACAAAGAGTTTTGAATGGATCTTACTGTATGTATTTCATTGACTTGTGACTTGGCTGCCTTCTAGGCGCCATTGTAAAAAATATTTGATCTTAATTGGTTTTATCTGGTTGTACACATATTAAATGGATAATATTCGAAATACAACATGTTCAGAACTAAATAGTGTTCTTTACCATAGACAAAGCTGGGGAAGGGGATAGGCGCCCCATTTGAAAATGGTTTGAAATCTGTCCAAAACAGATTTCTTTTATTAATTAAAGTCAGAATTCTGTGAAAAAAAGTCTGAATCTCACAAAATCTACAAATTCTGAGAAATCTCAATCCTGACTTTAATCTTAGAATGATGGCTTTATTCTCAGAATTTGTTTATGAAATGCTTGGAACTGCATAAAGCCAATATGAACTGCTACTGTACATGCACAATATTTGTCTTATTGTCCTCTATCTAAAATACATATCATTCACATTCAAAAACACAGACAGATGGCTGTGTTAAGTGTGTTGCTCCTTACGATGCTCTACTCTTACGCTGTGATTTGCTTGAAAATGAGACATGTGCTCAGCATTAAAGACCCGTCAAACTCCCCCCTCCCAGGAAAAGTGAGGAGGGAAAGAAAATCTATTTTCACCAGCTACTGATTGAACCATCATGTTTCCCCTTATCTGAGGTATTACTGAGTCTGTGAAATCAATAAGTGGGGCTGATTAGCCAGTGTAGCGTCTTTAACAACAGGCTAGGAAAGCTGCATCCCTGAACTGGGGTCAGACCAGAGAAGAGGGAAGGGCGTTTACAACCAAATACCTATACTTTTATTTACTTTTCAGTATTTGAATTCCAGATTATTCTTTCAGTATATATACAGTATGTATATCTCTTTATATACTACAACTGGGTTGAAGATGTTTTATAACTATTTCAAATATTTATATATTTGCACTATGAATTAGAAATAACTATTGATGATTATTTTCTAATAAAAATAATATATATATTTTTTTTAAATGTTAATCATGATGAAGGTTGGGAAAAGCCAAAATGAGATGAACACATTTACAGGAAGTGACAGTTGGGAACCTAACTAAAACAGTGTGATGTTTACTGATGGATTTAAGGAATTTGACTGCATTTGTCACCTTAAATGAGAGTATTTTAGACTTCATGCAGAGGATGATCATCCAGTAATCAAGTGTTCTTGTTTAAAATGTGCTGCAGTGATGCAAACTAAATATATTTGTTCTTTATGTATATACACTCCTACTGTATATAAATATATTAGGGATGCACCGAATATTCGGCAGCCGAAAATTATCGGCCGAAAATGGTTAAAAAACGAAAAAATATCACCGAATGTCAGAGAACAGGGTTACGTTGGTAAGCTAACGTGTTGTTGTGATGACGTAATCAAAACGCGGCGACAAGCACGGCGCGCGACCATGCTCGCGGCTGGCTCACAGCCAACATGTCTGCCGCTTGGAGATATTTAAAAATATCAGAGAAAGAGGCGCGGATTGCGATTTGTAAAACATGTTCAGCTGACATTTCTCGAGGGGGTGTAACTGCAAAGACTTTCACCACTTCGGGATTACTCCACCACTTGAAATCAAAACACCCGGACAAATATGCGGAGTAAGATCAAATCACAAGCACTGACAGCGAGAGACTGTTCAGCGCTGCCTCTCATGTGCTTGATGAGAAGAGGAACAGACTTATGGCTGATAAAGCAGAGAAGCTAATGTTCATTAAAAAGAACCTCCCACTTTTCCTTAATAAGTAGACAAGGCTGGCTTATCATAAGCTTATCTAGTTCTACATGTCTACTCTATACGCACTTTCCTGAACAATTTTCATTGTGAGTTATAATTCACTATCTCAGGTTATCATTAGGGGAATGACAGCCAGCCACAGTGTTCTAATATATTGGTACTTTCCGGTATCTAAATGATACATCAAGGCGGTTGTTTACATGGCTCACATGCAGGACAGATCCACCTTAGATTTGCAAGATTCTTGAAATTGTAATTTGTAATTGATTGAATTGTGGATTTTTGTATCAGTTTTCAACTTTATGTATCATTTATACCAAGTTTACTTACTTTGTCTTCATGAGGACAGACAGCCTTATTTACACGATTCTTGAAATTCAATTGTAATTTCAATTTGTACAATAGTTACATTGCATGTGGATTCTATCCATTTTTGGCAACATTTCGTATGCACGCACTTAAGTGCATTTGTTGTTGTTGAAGGCCTGGCTGTCTACAGTCTTTATTTACACTATTTTGTTCGTAGCCTACTGGCCTAGATGTTTATGCAGTTTTAAAGCACCTTGGCTTTGTTGCTGGAATGCACTTTGTTGTAGTTATCCTACAGAGAAAAGAAAATGCACCCTTGACTTGAATTAATGTACTGTTATGCATTCAAAAGTGCTGAATAAATGTTTTATGGACCCGGATAATAGTGATGGTATTATTTAAGTTAAGTTTTGCCATAATCAGTTCGTATTTTTCCGATCAATCAGGCGAGCTGAACGAACATTGGTTAAAATGTATACATTATATATATATATATATTTCTATTATCATCTTTCGGCCTTTCGGCATTCGGTTCTCCGCGCCCCAACTGTTTCCTATTTCCGGTATCCGGTTCGGCCAAGAATTTTCCACATTCGGTGCACCCCTTAA
>NW_011342739.1:37667-45973 GCF_000735185.1 Notothenia coriiceps | reverse complement strand
TGTAAGGTGGCGGAAATTCGGTCATAAACATACGTCATATAAATAATACAGACACACATATTAAATTATATAAAATATAAATGGTTAATAAAAAAATATTTTAGTGTTAAAAAAACAAGATGCAAATGTAACAGATGTCAACCAGAACGTTACATAACGTTGCTTTTAAAGCGTGATAGAGGCGCTGGCGATCTGATTGACAGTTCCACTGTTTGGCTCATGGCCACTACCAGAGCCGCTCTGGCCACTACATACTGACGGCCTCGAGTTCTAATCTCAGGTGACGGAATGAACAGCGATTACCGCCCTCGTTTGGAGAGTCATGTTATTATTTCACAAAACAAGTTGGACAACTAAAATAAAATATTTAAAAAAATATTTTATAATTTTTTTTTTTTCTTTTTTTTCTTCTTTGGGCCAGTTCAAATGGTGAGGTGCAGAGAGGTGGAGGGCCGGTCAAAGGGGCGTGGCGGGCCGTATGCGGCCCGCGGGCCGTAGTCTGGGGAACCCTGCACTAGAGGGAAGGGAAAACCCCAAACGGCATAATATGGTCTCTTTAAACTCTCTCTTTCAGACAGAGATAGAAGACACACTGAAATAAAAAAATAAAAATCTCCCAGCAGCTTGAAAATACAAATCAATGCCAATGCTGATTGGCCCAATGAGCTATGACAGAGGAAGCTGATTGGATCAGGACCAGTGATGCGCCTCAGGCAATCTTTGGAGTGTGTGTGCTTGGGCGTAAGTGTGTGTGTGTTATTGTAAGTGAAGTTCCCTGTAATACCTTGTTTATAGATTTTACATCCTCTGTTTCCCTCCCTCATTATTAGCTTCATTTGTTGTGCTAAGATAGGGACTATTTGTTGTGTACCTGTCATATTTACACCCATGCAAAGGTTGTTTAAAACATATATTTTCTATTGCTACCATTAGAAACCACCTTGGGACTGTACTATTGTTTATATATAATAGCAAAATATGAAACATAACTACATTTACCATAGTGAAACATGTGAAATTATCAGGTGAAATGTTGCCAATAGAGGTTAACATTGTGAAAAGGACCCCGTTTCTGAAAATCCGTTCTATTTTCACAACAATGTGATGAAATCATGATGAAATACTAATAATGCCAGTTTAAATATTGTATATGCTGTAAAATATGTGTACAATCAAGTTTTTTGTCAAAGAAATCTAACAATGTTATTAATTAAACTATTACTTTAACTTTATTACTTGTTTTATTTGTAGCTTACTAAAAAAGTGGATGTAATATAAAGCCTCGCGGATAAATCACAAAGACAACAAATATATAAACAAGATTGACACTTGAAACATATGAATTTTTAACCTTTTTGCATGGCAGTTATGCATTATGCTCCTTTGTTGAAGAGCACTTCAGATCTACCACAACTGAGATAAATGTTGTGTTAAGGCCATTTGTATGTTTGACAGATCAGCGGGGGACAATACAGCATTAAAGAATGATCCAACAAAGAAGAATGGTTCAGTCTAGATATACCTTATATTCTATATGTCATAGTAAAGGTGTATGTGTGTGTGTGTGTGTGTGTGTGTGTGTGTGTGTGTGTGTGTGTGTGTGTATGTGTGTATGTGTGTATGTATGTGTGTGTGTGTGTGTGTGTGTTGAACTTACAGGCAATGCACCACCGTCCTGCCGTCTCCTCCGTCATACTGCTCTTGCCACTTTGCGAGCCTTCTCACCAATTGGAGGATGGAGCGTTTGGAGAGAGGCGTGTCCCTGTAGGCTGGCCAGCCAATGAACTGAAAGTGCTGCACCAGGCGGTAACCGTCCTGAGGCTGGAGAGAGAGGTGGGGAGATTAGGATTCTAGCTGTGAACCACACAACTCCCAATGTGTTAGCACACGCAGTTGTGCGCCAATTAGTTCTTCTTTCTGCCATCTGAAAATAACGACGTCTAGACTGAACAAAGAAGACGTCTTATGATGTGTAATTACATTTCATGGCAGACAAAATGTTTCCAGTTGTCTGGCCTCGAGGTGGTTGGCATCCACCACCCAAAAAACCAAAACCCGCCATCATGTCAGAGTGATTTACCGGTAGGATGTGATATTTACACACTCAAACAGATACAGCTGTATCAGTTTCCTCTCTTCCCTTCCTTCTCTACCTTTATCCTTTTACTTCCTCTTACTCTACACTTTCTACGTCTCCCCTTCTAATCAATTCCTACTTTTGTTTCACTTAACTCTATTTTTCCTTCACCCAATTCCCTCCTTCGTCGCATTCACTCACTCTACTTTCCTTCCCCTCCTGACTGTTTCCCCTCCTTTATACATTTCCCTCTCTCAAAGCTTGTTGCCGTCCTGCTCTCTCTGACTCTCCCTCCTCATTGATGGCTTAGTGGTTGGGGGTACAGACTGGGCTAGGTGGTAGCTGCTCTCACTGTGTGAGAAGTGCTGTTGTGGCGATGATATGAGCCATTTCACGCTACACTGGTGACGTGTTTGAGAGGGGGAGAGAGTGAGAGAGGGAATATAGAGGAGAGTAGGGTAGTGGGGAGTTCACTAAGCGCTATAGGAGCATGCAGACGATGGGGCACTGCGAGTTGTACCGTCATGGATGGGTGAGGCAATGAGATGAGAAGGGAGTAACAAGAGGAGGCAAGAGGGGCAGAAAGAGAAGGGAAAGGGAAGCTGAGAGGGGAAGTGAGGGAAGGGAAAGCAGAGGTGAGAAAAGACAAGAGGAGAGGACAGTTTATTTGAAATGTTCTGTTGTATTGCACCACTTCCTACCGCACTGCCGTTTTCTCTAGAGTTCCCCCTAAACTAAGACTGTTGCTACAGTGTGTTCGCGTTGTGGTCGGTTTGCTACGGCATCATCTAGCCTGCTGCTCATGGGGAAGTAAAGGTCACACAAAATGAAAAATGTCTTTTAAGTGTTGTTATATTTTGTTCCTCGTGTATCGCTTCACTATCTATTGTTATATGTCAAATATAGGTCAGGAAATACATCATTTTGAGGGTTTTTATCTGAAGCATAGGCAGTTTAAGACAGAAAATAAGGGAGAACAGAAGAGAGGGTCAGAGTTAACTGCAGGCTTTGACTAGAGCTGGTTGCAGTTACAGAAAGGTCTTTCGCCCAAAATGTGATTAAGAAGAATACATTTCTTGATTAATTAATTCAGAACATGTTCCAGGATCGATTGAGGACCTCTTAAGACAAGGATAGCAATAAAAAAAAATGCTGCTTTTTGTTCATTTAATTCTTCATTTCTGGTTTGCCCTCCAAAAGAACCATGTGTGTTCTCTAAGTCATTGTTTAAGCCTGCTGCTGGTTTACAGTTAGGTTAGGGTTGGAGTTAATGCCAAAAAAGAGCGAGTTAGTACCCTGGCCATGTTGCAGATCCTGAAGATTCGGTTGATGATGTCTTCATCAATGTCTGCTGATATGAATTCCACTTGAATGGGACCGTAGCAACATGAGCTCTTTTCTGGCCAGTACTGCATACATAACTGTAGAAAACAAAGAAAAAAAGAGAAGGAAATGTAAAGAGAAAGATTGAGTAAAAAAGGAACATTTACCAGCTATATTAAACACTTTTTAATTTCAAAAAGCATAACAGTACAAGTAATAATTGGAAACACAATTTTTCAGGAAACTTTGAATTACTTCTCATCATTGATTGCGAAGATTGTCACCTGGATGGATGTGAGTTCAATTTCAAATGATTTATACTTCCACACAAAGGACTGACAAATGATTCCTTGTATTCTATGCAGAATAAAAATGTTGTTTAACAAGGTTTCATTTACTGGTATTCAATTTAAATTCCCAAACCAATTTACGATCACCACTGGGGGAGATAAGGTAACTCAATCTCCTTGGTTAGAATATACAAATAGCTCCTCAATGAAATCACCATGAATACAAATACTTTGTAAAAGAAAATGTGACGATTAGATATCACCTCCCCAGTTGTTAAGTTACAGTGCGGCAACATTATTCTTTATTTCTATGTTTTGGTGAATATTTGTGAAATCTATGGACACTTATTATAAGTGGTTATTTGTTTTTAATTGGTTTGGTACAAAACTTTAACTGAACCCTTCAAAGTTGGCAGAGTATAATTCCAAGGACCTTAAATATCATTTCAAATTCATAAAAATAGTCTTGGGGTGTATTGATCAGGCCGCCGTGCAACAGTCAATGTATCAGCTCCTGGCTGAACAGTCTTCTCTGAAAGCAGTGAAAAACAGACGGGAAAAAGCCTTCATGAGTATCTGTGTGTGCGTGTTTGTGTGTTTCTACCTGCGCTGCGTCCATCTCATTGAGCATTACGATGGATGAGCAATTGTAGTCGAACACCAGCCTCCAGAAGTCGCCCATGGTGTTTGGCAAAGGATGCTGGGTAACAATGAAGGCCGCTGGCTGTTTGTGGCTCTGTGGTGATGAGAATGAACACAAATTAATAACTCAGACAAGTGAACAGAGCAATGCTCATATATCGAGACATCTCTGCAGCAGTAAAAGATGAAACTATGATTATAAATGACACACACATTCACATCGGAGAACGTACACTTACGTCCATTAACGCAGCGTTGATGTAATTGGAGCTCTCTCCGTCCACAGATATGAGGAAAGGCAGGCATCGGTCTGCTGATAGAACGTCCATACTGCGGTTCTTGTCGTGGTTCCTGGGTAGCAAGCCAACACTGCAGTCCTCTGGACGCACTCTGGGGGTCACGATGTTCAGAGTCTGATGGACAGGAAATATGTTGATTAGTCCTACTTTAACATTTACATTCTAAAAACATAGCATGCAGATTGAGTAATACTAGTTTTACGTCCTCAGGCCAAAATTCAGATTGACCAGAACTTTGTTTAGGTGTTTTTGGAACAACCATCGCCTACTACTACCATACTACATTGAATTTTAACAACAAATCCAACAGGAACTTAAATGGAGGAAGAAGATCACCAGGAGAAAGTCATTTTTGGACCAAATCGATTAATTAACGATCCAAGATTCATAGATGTTGCTACTGACGGAAAGACCAGGCTCATCCCCGTGATGGAGGTTGAAGATTTCAAGTTGACTAAGTGGTCAACAATGGATGATTCAACTCATCGACTTACAGGGACCATCCCCCAAAATACCATTAAGAATACTTACAAATGTACCTGTTTGCCAGGCTGACAACCGGCTCAATACAAATGTGATAAAACAACTAAACATCTTGTTTTTATGTCATGGAAACATTAACGCTGAGGTCTCCGATTCATTCCTGGTAGTCCAGTCCTTACTAACAACCAAAACCAGAGTGTGACTGAATGTGTGTTCTTACCTGGAACTCATCTTTCATCTGGCTGGAGTTGGTCTGTGGGTCCAGTCTGCTGATGTTGTAGTAAATGGCTCTGAACTCACACACTGGTATGGCTGTATTCCCACATAGACACGCCTCCAAGATGGCATCATGAACGAACACGTACTGCTCCTGCAACAGGAGTCACAGCAGTTTGAGTAAAGAAGTGCTCGAGTCAATGTTTCTTTCAAGGAAAATGGACAAATATCTGGCCTTTCTGAGTAGACAGAGGATTGACTGTAGTTTCTCTGAATGGCTGCTAGTATTGACACCTTGGGGATAGAGGAAGCTGCATTTGCTTCCTTCCAAGTCGCCGACAAAGTCCACTGTTTTTGTTTGCTTTGTTTGTGTCTGTGTGTGTGTGAATTAATTACTTGTGTAATTATGCTCTCTCGACAGCCTGAAAGTGAATTCAAAGGGAGAAGTGCCCTGCAGTGTTTCTGTGCTTTGGATCAAGTGTGCTCTTTGTGCTCCATCTAGCTCACTGATAAAAGCATTAGCCACGGTGAGCTCAGCCACAGTGCATGTTAAATACCTCTATCTCTCACACTATCCTTCCAATTTGTCTAGATTTTGATCACTTTTAATTTCTCTTCCCCCCCTTTTTTTTTCTCCTATTTTCTCTCACCCTTGTGTTTGTCTGCTGTCTCTCGCTTTTTCAATTAGCTTTTTTGCCTCATACATCGGGCTCTCGCTCTGTCGAATGTTAATTGTTCCCCTTGGAGCGGGGAGGAGAGTTTAAAAGCATCATGAAATGTGCTCTCCTGGCCATTACCTACTCTAGTGACATACACACACACATGCACAAAAAACACCACCACACTCACCGACTGAAGCATTCATTCACGCACGCACGCACGCACGCACGCACGCACGCACGCACGCACGCACGCACGCACACACACACACACACACACACACACACACACACACACACACACACACACACACACACACACAAAGATCTAGCACTCACACACAAGTAGAAATACCACGGTGTAGGAATACTCTGTTAAAAATAAAGATCCTGCATTAAATATGTTCAAGTAAAAGTACAAACGTATAAGCATCAAAATATACTTAAAGTACCAAAAGAAAAGTACTCATTCTGCAGATTGGTCCATTTTTAGAATAATATAAATGATTATGTTTTGCATTAAAGTGTTCTCAAAGCTGGTAAAGGTGCAGCTAGTTTGACTGACTTTGTATACTGCAGGGTAGCTTGTGAATTTACTCCAGGTCGAACTAAAGTCTGATTTAACACTTGATTAGATTTCACATCATTCATCCACATCTTTAAAGTAACTAAAGGTATTATATAAATGTTGTGAAGTAAAAGTACACGATCTACCTCTGAATTGTAGTGGAGAATCTCATTAACCATGTACGGTACACACCATCTGTGTACAAGTCTTAGAATAATACATGAGAGAGCGGCAGAGATATCACAAACAAGCCGTTGTTAATTGTAAGTTGTCCCCAGGGGTCACGGACGCCCCCCGTCAGATACGCCCAGACGTCATAGGACGTGATAGTCCACAACGCTGTCCAGGTGGAGTACGTCCTACATACGGACGGCACGTGACCTAGAGTCGGTCTATTGACGTCGTGTGTCTTTGTGGTGGTGCAGGTTTATAATGATTCATCGATGTTGCTTGTAATGAAGATTGATAGAAATAGTTACAACGAAAATCCCACTCATCAGTGGAGAAAGGTAATTTGCACCCGTTCAGTTTCACGTTGTGTATATAAGTCAACACTTTATTCTTACATTTTCGTTAACGACTTAGGGGAAGAGGGTAAGTACGCCTTGTAGATTGAAACACTAACTATCATTATCCATATGTAGACGATATTGTATAGTTTTTCAGTTATATACTAGACCACTACCTAACTTTTTTAAGGATCTTATTTAATTTTCTCTTAATTTTACCGTTTACCCCCAAAACTGACCCGAGAACTTGCTCCATGCTGTGGTAGGCGATTGGTCTCGTGTAATCAACGACAGACTGCATTATTTTACGATCTTTTCACTATAACAGATTCGCTTACAATGAAAACTAAAATAATTATATAAATAGATAGATATTAAGTTTTAGTCCTAAAAACTAATAATTATGATACGACAGTTCCTTTTGTACAGGTAGTTGACCAATTATAGCTTTTTAGGACCATTTTACTAGCCTTACACCTTCGCCTGTCAACTACATTGCACGGGGGCGGCACCCATGTGGTTTTCCCAGTCAGTTCCACCTAAATGATCAAACACAAAGTCAAGTGGTACTGTAAAGATAGGGAACGTAAAAGTAACACATCTCCCGGTCGAACTTAGTATTTCAAAAGGTCAATCTTAAAAGAAATGAGGGGTTGGGCACTCCGCGGGGAGCCGGAATTTACTTAACGTTACCATCACAAAACAAGCACTTACTTCCTTGCGTGCCACTTTTCTCACACCTACGTTGGCTGCCGAGCCAAAAGTAGTACTCGACGTGGCGTGACCCAAATAATTTAGTCGAAGGTCGATTAAGGGTTAGGGAACTTTTACTTACAAAGCGAAGTTGAGGTAAAGTAGTGGATATAAATAATAGTTAAGTAAACTGAGAACGTGGAATGGAGGATATGACAGTATCAATTGTATAAAAACTGTGTAAGGGTTGGCCGACGGAGCACAGGTATTACAAGTAATTTCGATGACAGGGGGGGTTTGGTTTAGTAGTTTACTTGTCCTGTAATAAATCAGGAAGACTGTGGATTCCATACTAACAACATAACAAGTGTCACCACAATTCTTGATACTTGTACATATTTCATCAATGAATTGAGTCACAAACTCGTATGAATTAACCTTATAAATGTAAAAACGGTAGAAGATGAGGTTGTAAATATATTATGGAAATCAATGAAATTTCTACACCTACTTACTACACGTTAGATAGTTCCACAATTTAGTCTGA
>NW_011342739.1:24980-37622 GCF_000735185.1 Notothenia coriiceps | reverse complement strand
AGTTTGTAGTAGATTTACCCTTAGATTCATTTTGAATGTTTTTATAAGTGAAAAGATTCCGTATGACATTGTGTAATTTTTCACTTCACAAACGTGGTTACAAAAGACGCATATCCCATATGTAGACTTGTCTGGTAATTGTTCACGTTGTATTATGACATGACTTGACTGTCACCCAGGTTCTGATTTGTCGCTGTGATGTGACGCTTTTGATTCGTGAGTTTTGTCTCTTTTTATTGTATCATCATTTACTCATTATATACAGTGATTTTATTCTTTTTATAGACGTGTTTGTCTGTCGTTCTTTTTAAGGTGAACGTCTCGGAAGATTTTGGTCATTTATCTTAATCTGGATTTCTAGATGTCTATAGAATTTTGTTCACAAAATTTGGTTTTAATTCATTTAAACTTAACTTCGTTCGTATATAAGAAATTCTTAATATTAGATATTCCTCTGTTCACAGAACATTAAGTCGTACCAATTAGCTGACGAAACTAGGGGTTTTAGATAAACACCAACATACAATCGTTGTATAGGAATTTAGGCCACCGTCGAAGTGAAATTCGTCATGTAACAGTCTATTTCTAATTCTAAATTCATGTAAGAAAGAATTATACACTTTTTAGATGAATTTAGTGTAACCACGATAATTTTATAAGATTGTTATTCCATATTATGTTCTTTCATCTATCTCTGGGTTTTGGAAGTTTTTAGAATTAGGTATAGGTTATACTTTGAAACTGAGATACGTAATTCTTTTATACTCAGAGTTTACTAAAAAAATACAAAAATAACAAATGTTTGTCGATCATTTACAGTCAGTAGTCCTATACAGAAATCCATCTTTTTCTCTTGTACATAAAGTGACCCTCTTCTACGTTCGCGCTTCCACTTAAGCGTCCACTCGCCCTACGAGTCGCTCTGCTCTAAGAACTTATGCTGTGTTCATACTCCGTCGATACTGTATAAGTATTCTATGGCAAGTGTCTCATCCCTGTCCCCGTATTCTGCCGCGCTGCTCGTGTGTTGCCTCTTCTGGTCGCTATTCCTGTCCCTTCGTATACCTCCTCCTCTCTCGCCCGAGTCCCCCCATACAACACCATCGTGTATCACCTTTACGAATGGCCATCCGTGTGTGTACTTATAGAGTATATCAAATAAAGTGTAAATATGAAAAAAAACACACATCATGATACAGATTTGGTGAAGAATATGTGTACACTATGCGTAGTGTGTGTGAACTTATGCGAAGAGGGTAGTCAATATACAAAAAAATATCCGCACACAGTCTCGCAAATCACAACACATAAGATAGTCGTACATATACTCAGCAATAGATAATATATAATAACTGAAAAAAAATAAGTACAACAGACTGACCAAAAGTATAAACATATAACTCTCTAACAACATGTATACCAACATTTAATAAACCAAAGTTAACCAACACACTCTCACAAGTGTAAATACATTGCCATAAGACTTCATTACAGGGATCGCCGGGAGTAGTAATGTTCACGGGATTAGTGAACCTTGACAAGAGGTAGGCCCGGTATCGAAAACATAACTTCATCAGTACAGTGGTCAGCCGTTACGCAGGTTCCTCCTAAGAACAGACGTGGTGATTGTCCTTCCAAGCGGTTACGTGGAATCTATCCACTCCACATTCCAATTATTGTACGGTACTCATATGTAGTGCGAAGCTACTTACAGGAAAAACCATTCACTCGCTCTACAGATCCAAGGTTAACCACGCGCCACCTTCATATCGTAACAAGGTTACTCCATGTCTGGATCCGCCCTCTCCTCAGCAGAGCTTCTTTCACAAACCACGAAGACGTCTCGCTGTGTTTTTGTCTGTTTCTTTAGTGTCAGTTTAATCCGGTATATGTTTATAGACTAGTGTTACGTTAAGAGTGAGACCAGTGTAAACTCTTTGAAGAAATATTTATACGACATGGAGTTCTCCGCACCTCGTGTCGGAGTGAACGGTACGGAATTTGAGAAAACCCCACCCGGTATTGCCTCCTACCCCTTTAGAGACATTCGGAAGCTAGTACCGTTCACTACGAAATGACAACTTTTTTTTTCCCCAAAGTAAGAAAGAAACAAAGGCAACAAATAGTCAACATATATTTGTCTGTACCAGTCTTATTATTAGTGGAAACAGTTGAGACTCAGGAGTACTCGACTTTTGAGGTATTGTTGACACGGGAGAGTGTTTTCCAGGGGGTGGCCCAGAATTCAGGTATTCTTCACCTAAGGAAACTAACTACTGGGCGGATCAAGAGGTAATCGATTATAGATATAGACTCTCTTTTTTAATATCCTTTTGAAAGTTATAGCATCGTAAGGTTCCAATCATTAGCAGAAGTATTCAATTACCAGGAATAAATTTTTTATATGACTAAAGACATACTAAACATATTACACTACTTTCCAGTGAATTGTTTTTTATAATGTCAACGTGTATCTTTTGCATACAGACTACGTGTGGTGAACAAAATATTTATGCATAACCTGGGTCTTATGATTGTTTTATTACAACGACACATAGTCCTTCGTTAAACGATTAAAAAGCAAAATTTATTCCTCCAAACATATCTAGCAATAGTCTTCGTTTATCACTAAGTTAGGTCGTTAAACTCGTATACTCCTATATCTCTGTTAGAACTAATTAACAGTATGGAAAGTTTAAACCCAGATTGCAATTGGGCCTTAAAAAATCCTCTCGTATCAACGTATTTTGCTTTGTGTAAAGAATGTCTAGGTCAAGGGTTTCGTTCCTATTCGGAATTTTAGAACCCTTCGGCGGACGAGTTCCAATTACGTCTTAGGACTTCAGTTTAATTATGCGGAAAATTCCTGGAAAATTCTGGGAAAAGGTAATGCAAAATTCTGGCTGCGTTGTAAGCTCAAGATTGGCCATGTACGTTGTGTGATTGGAGTGTAAATGATATAACTAACATTCTGTCGTGTTAGATTTGCCTCGAACGTCTGTCCTGATGACTTCGGAGGAAGAGGTGTCGCTTGAAGTGGAGAGAACTTCCAGTCAAATTACGTGTACCGCGAAACGAAGATCATGAGCACGGAAAGTAGGTCTATTTTGAGAGAGTCTCTTGCTAATCTCTTAGTCGTAAACTGGTTATTTGTTTTGAACCCTTGATCCTCCCATTAATATATTCTGAAAACCACCGAAGTCACGCCGACATACAACCAGAATGATTCCTAACATTGGTTCAATGTAAAATCAACCAAAAATGTGCATGTAGATTCCTATTTAGATGATGGTTGAATCAACATTGATAGTGTCAGTTATGGTTGAAAGTCCAACGTTTATTCAACATTAAAACAATTTGCGCTTTCTGTTTAATTTCAATGTCCGGGTTTCAACATGGATTCAATATTTCTGCCTAACCATATTTCAACATTGATTCAGTCATATTTTGCTATCTGGACAGAGTTTCACGAAAGTGGTAAAAAGAGAGAACAGACCAGTCAAAGCTGGCAACCCAATATTTTTTCTTGAATGATAAAGCATTAATAAATGTTTCAACCACCAAAACATCTATTTAGGTCTGCTTCATTGTGGTAAGTGGTAGCCCTGTAAATGTTTTACATTGCATTCCCTTCTAAATAAGGGATCCCCACCTCATTAACCTTACTGTGTTTTGCTGAAGTCATGCACTCTTGTGGTATAATGAGTTTGCTGTTTAGTCAGTAACATTAGGCTGATTTAAATTTGCCTAAAGATCCTTTTTTAAATTACTTTAGACTAGACTGAAAACATAAAATGTAGAATTTAATTGTTTAGGGGGCTTGGGCATATATTAGTTGATAAGTCTGTAAAAGTGAGAAAAACAATAATATTCTCCAATGTATCTCTGAATAATCTCAAGGAACCTCTTTAGTTAGGCCGCCTCCCACTTTAAAACCTCTGTTGTAATATCTGATGACTGCAGCTTTAGATATGGCAGCTGTGCTTGCTATTCCATATCCACTAGATGGCAGCATGTCTATTCAACACCACTGTGTCAGTGAACCCCTGTGGGGAAAGACTACTCCCCCTAAACAGCCTCAGAGAGCTGATCAGGCTCAACTGATGTCTCTCAGGGATGTCTCAGGAGAGCTAGGGCAAGTCACCTGAAGCAAAACTTCAAAAGCCAATAAAAGTGTGCCAATCTCTGTCCCTTTATACGTTTGACTCTTAGTGTTTTTATCTAGTGGTAAAACACACATACAGAAGTTTGTGTGCAGGCATGTATGTGGTACAATTCATGGACGAGCATAGCATGTGAGACATTTCGTGGGGGCATTGCAGATTTGAATACCTCGTTGCATTTGAAGATATTGTATGTGCACATATATGCATATATGGTGAGAGCATTATGCGCCCATGCATGGTGATGGATGGGGGCATTCATATGCAATACTATGTATGCATTATTGAGAATAAAAGGGTGAACAGAGAAAGAAATGGCAGCCATGAGTGTGTGTGACTGTTGGGAAGGACAGTTAAACAGAGACACATTACAAAGGAGCTCTTTGGGACAGACTGAAGGTTTAGGCCCTTGTTAATTATTGAAGCAACATTTGCTGTTGTGCTTCAGTCAGCAATGTGTCACTTTACTTCCCTGCCCCCCTCACGCACATAAACACAAACAAAGCAACAACGATATGAGGCAATTTGTCAAAATAGATGCTATTGTTTTGTGTATTGTTCGTCTTATTCGGCCACGCACACAACTGAACTGGATGAAGGGGTTAGAATACGAATGATTAATGGACAAATTATGTTTAAAAGGTCACTTTTCACTGAGACTTTTCACAGACTATTAATGATGTTCTTTGGCACTGTGGACTGATAAAGCAGATGGATTTCAAAAAAGAGTGAAATGGCTCAGTTTTTGACTTACCTTACATGACATCACGTCATGGACAAGACATACTCTGTCAGATAAGATGCCTTCACAACATATGCATTTTGCTCTTTGCTCGCTGCTAGGACGTGGAGTTAGTTAATTTTTTTTCTATGGTTTGCTTCCCTGCTAACCGCTTCCTCCAACCGTCATCTGATTAAACTGAGTAAAGCAGTAAACAAGGTCAAAGTGGAAAAACCTTTAACTTTGAGCACAATGGTCAGTAGTTAATTGAATAATTTTTTTGGCACAGAGCCGTTTTACCGCTGGTTGATAACTCAGCTACATAGTGTTGAAGATATTTGTATAAGGGATTCTTCTCTTTAATATAATAGAACTACATGGCACTCGGATTGTGAGGCTCAAAACACCCTAAAAAGCTGATTTGAAAAACTAATTAGCAATGTACAGAAATCATGACCCGGTCACTAAAGAGAATTTGAAGACCTTGTTGTGAGCAGTTTCATGTAGAGACTACTTTCTGTCTACCAAACTATTCCCTCCAACTGCATCTTCTCAACTAGCTAATATTACTGTTAAGTGGAGGAGGACACCTCTAATGTTCTTACATCTCACGCTGTCACAAACACAAGCCTCAAGTCCAAGCAACTACTTCCATAATGGAAAACTGGAGAAAAGGCAGAAACCTCTGCCAATATCTCCAACGGTCTGCACCTTATTCCAATGTAATCTAGCTGGATACACTACACTAGAGGCCCATGTAAAGTGTCAAAATCTTTATTCTACCTTGTAAATGTCTCTAAAAGATGATCATTTGTGTAATTGAATTTTTCAAATGATTGCCCTTTAATTGTTTTCATTTTGTATTTAATTTTGTCTGGGATGTTACAAATGTATTTAGCCAATATCACCTGTGCAGTGTGTCGTGCTGTGTGAAAAACCTGATGCTCATCGTATCCGTTTCTTTTTCTCTGTGGTCAGTCTTTGCATGCTGGTGCAGCATGTTCTTTGATCTTTTCTTAGCCCAGAGAGCGGGTGGAAAATGGAGGTTAGACATAACTGGACATGGAGCGGGATGGGGGATGGGGACATTGTGCCTGTTGGTGATTCTCGGTGGAAGTAGGTCAAAGGTAGGTCAGCTACTCCACTCACTGCGAGACAAGTCCATCCAGTTGGTATTATCAAGAGTTATGATCCCTGTTTGTGAGATATGCGGGGAGGAGGTCAGTTCATCATCCTTGGGATTTGATTGGATACACAAGATGTATACATTCATCCTCAGACGGGATGCTCGGTCGCAGCAGGGCCTGTTGGATCAGATCATATGTTGGTTTCTCCCATCTATCACTTTTCCAAAAGTAGACCAGTAGAAGAAGCTAATTCTCATGTTGACAGGGGCCTGCATGTTGTAAATCAAAAGGCTTTAGAATAATTTATCACAGCATCTGTACTGTGTGTGTGTGTGTGTGTGTGTGTGTGTGTGTGTGTGTGTGTGTGTGTGTTTTAAGACAGAAGGAGATCTTATTTATGTGTCTCTCATTTCTGAGCATGGGATGAAGGTTTACTAGTGAACTTATAACTGTAATCACGACAGCAGGCTGTTTCATTTTCTAGGTAGTACTTAGCATGATGAGTGTTTTCAAGGCAAGATTGTGGGTAACACAATACTAGGTATTATAGTGCCTGTATGGAATCAAAAAGGGCTGTATGAGTTTCCTCTGTATCATTATCTCCTCTTCCTGTCTCAAAGAAACCTACATAAACAATACCCAAGAAAACAACTGAGAACTTTGAATAATAAATCAAGTGTATTGATCAAAGCATGCAATGTCCTGAGCCCTGAAATCAAATCCAGTTGTTTTCATTTTTGAAATTCATCACAGTATGTTATAACTGGTGCATACTTCTCTCAAAAGCTTTGAAATATTCACCAGACATGTCATTTCTTTACCAAATTAATAATCCTAAAAGGCTGGATCTATTACCAGTGATGATGGCTTTATTATGACATAATGTATGGCTTCTGCCCAAAAACATTTGTGTCATGCAGTTAACATTTTAACAATGTTCAGTTCTTCCGTTGAGATGGCAGTCAATCGCTTATTCGCTGTCTTTTTCAATGGTTGGAAGAGAGGGTCGATGACACTTACTTGCATATACCATTGTGAAGTATGTATTGTAGGATTTGACTTCATATGCTGAGCAGATACTGTAAACCAGTAATATTTAAATAATAAATAAAGGTAGTTTCTAATAAAACAAGATTATAATCTACAAAATATTTCAACACACACTCGGCGCTAGTTAGCCACCGTGAATATCTCTTGCTAGCTTGATGCTACGTTTCCTGGGTCAAGATGTTTAAATTTTTTCATTAAATGGTGCATTTATTCTGATAACAAAGCTCAGAATGAGGTTTAAATAATAAACCAGCAAGTATCCTGATATGTTTGTATACACAACACTGCATTTTAGCTATTGTATCGTAAAATAAGTAAAAAATAATAAAGGCAGAGTTTGTGGAACTAACTGTATGGAGTAGACGGATAGGAAGATTTAGACAAAAAATCCATATCTACTTACAGTGTGAAACTGATGGAGACAAAAACAGATTCCTTGTCTCCCCAGCTGACCTTGGTGGCAGCCGAGCTGTGACTTGAGGGCAGAAACCCAAATAACCCGGCCATGAAAATAAAAATCAATGCAGGAAGCTGATATGTTGCCAGAAGGTAGTCCTCCAAGGTCAATAGCCCTGGCCGGCTGTATCACATTCAGCTTTCCACCCAGTCGCACAAATGTAGACAAACAAAAGACATTTGAAGAAAAATGCCCACAACAATATTAATTCCACCTCACAACAGCTTGTTCAAGCGAAATAAGTGAAAAAAGGGTGAATCCATTTGGTGCTCATGTTCGGACAAGAATAAAACAGTAGAATGCATATTGTACAGTTTTTTAAAGTGCAATGATGTCAAAAATCACATTTTCTTTTTCAGATATTAAACCAAGTTTTAGAAGCTTAACATTTAAGTCAGTGCTGGTTAGTAAGTCTTTATAAGTGGTACTGACTCTAATCTTAGATCAATGCTTGCTGGTGAGTGTCTTTCTTGAAAATACTACATTGATAAAATGCATTAAATGAGATTAAGCATGTTTGTTTTTATGTATTATCTCAAAAAAATGCATTAAATTAGATAGAAACCCAATTAGACGTGATTGGTTTGTGTTGACATTTTTCAGTGTGAAGGTAAGAAATAAATGTAGCCATCAGTTTATTACATTTCATTATATTGGGAAATACCTCAGTCACTGATGTCCAGAGATCACCACAAATGGTAACTCCCAATCTTCTGTAATTTAATGAACAAGCCACAGGTTAGGGACCTCCAAACACGTCTTTGTCCGAAATCTATCAATAATGTATACAGTGCTCTGAGTAATTATTGGAGTGGAGAGAAAAAATAGTGTCTTGGCATGACAATACCTTTAACTTGTAATGTGACATGTGCAACTTGTACAGTATACTGTTCAAGCACAGATGTAACTGATCAAATTAAGGATGGCTCAATGTTCTGTATTGCTGCTTCAGATTCAGGATATATTATTCTGCGTGCTTGTCAGTCTAATAGAAAAGAGCCTCTGTTAATGTCATAAATAACCTGTGCTTTTACCTACTAGGTTGTGAATATGTCTACATGATTTGGCTGCGTTCAGGAGTTTTTTTTTTTCAAACCACCCTCAGCTGTCAAATTAATTGATCCTGATTAATTGAGGAGGCGTGTGGCGCAGTGGATAGAGCGTTGGTGTTCGTATCAAGGTAGCACAGGTTCAAACCCCACTGCAGTCAGCATGTCGTTGTGTCCCTGGACAAGACACTTCACCCCAAATAGCTCCTGTGGGGATTGCCCACAGTATTGAGTATGTAAGTCGTTTTGGATAGAAGCGTCTAACAAGCATGTAATGTAATAATCCTACTGAATAGTATAATTGTTCAATATATATGTATTATAGTTATTATTTTTTTAAACCTGTCCATGAAATGGTAATCATTGTTCATTTAACTGCTGACTGTTAAAAATAACAGTGTGTTTACAGCTGTACAGTTCCTCGTAATATTTATAATTGCTTATTTTCCTGTATTAGTCCCAGTTCATGTCTGTCTGTGCAGTCTGTATACTGTGCGTCTTTCACTTGCTATTTACTTCAGTAGGTAAATAGCCGATGGCTGTGTAACATTCATGAGAGATTTTCCAGACGTAGGTTGACACGCTCAGCTGCACAAATGTAGTGAGTTCATATCAGTGGCAACACCATAGTGTTGTGACATTATTAATTTCTACTAAGGTGTGCAAGGACGGAATGTACTGTATTCTTAGGGTAAATATTACATTGCATAAACAGGCTGCATAGCAGTTGTGCTGAAATGACTGTGTTTATAAGTGTGATCTTTTATAGTGTACGGTGTCTAACTGTGGGACTGACCAGTATGTGTAAACTTACAAAAATAGACACATGGCTTCCCATCCATCATTTTATCACCCAACAAAGTTCAATGCAGGGATAAAGGACAAACCAGTTTCATGACTGACTGTACTAGCGCACATGTAGCAAAGCTGCTATTAATGGTATTAGCTCCCTTTAAGAGCATTGTTTTCTGTCACGTCAGAATGCTCACTGATGTCAAGTCTAAATGTACTAACAAGAACAATTGTACTTCCATAGCTCAGTTGACCAAAGACCCATTACATAAACAAGGCAACGTTACCTGTTTATGTGCAAAACGGACTTACAGCAGATATTTTGACTTGTCAAAGAAGGAAAAGCAGAGGTGTTCCAAATAACACTAACCAGCAAGTACAATACTTGCAAATTGAAATTGAACCAACTAAATGGAATTAAGCCATAAACTACCTTATTTACAGCTGTGGTTTTACTAATCAACACTTAGAAATGTATCTGTAATTAAGGCTTATTCACTGCTAGATGCAACGTTCACAACACAAAGTGACATTCACTAGTCCACATAAAAGTAGGCGGGGGCCAGAAGATTGTTGACTATAGTGAAAATCTGCTGTAGCCGGTAAGCTAACCGTTAGTTAAGTCGCAATAGCTCACCACATACTATTCCATTCAATTTAAAAATGGGGAAATTAAGCATAATGAGTTATCAAACTTGTGAGCTTAGCTCAGACAAGTAATTCAGCTGTACACATGTACCACATACTACTGACTCATAACTAACTAAAAAAAAACATTGCTTTTAGTTGAACATTTTTTTTACTCTGACAGAGGAGTTCACATAAAAAGGAATGTGCTGCACAGCAAATATATATTGTATTCTGCAGCTCTACGTCTCCCAAAAGGTCAGAACTGTAGAGACAGCTTGGTCACCAGAGTTTAACTCTTCATGGGACATTCGTGCCATTAATTTCGCCTCCTGAAGCAGTTCGTCTCTTCATGCCGACTTCATTCGAAAGGAATTTATTTTAATGCATGATTGCACTGCTTTAAATCATAGTGTGTCCAGGCCTAAGAGTGCCTCAAGCTGATTGAACTCGTTATGGTACATTTGGACCAGCTGGTCTCAACTCATCACCCAACTAACTGATCAGAGCGTTAAGCTGGTCATACTAGGTAAAAAAAAAGCTATACAAAAAAAAGTTATACTCGGAGTAAGGTAGAGCAGCATCCTAAAATGAATAAACCTCCAGCAGGAAAGACCCTTCTAAAAAAGAGTAACTTACATGAAAATAATGAAAATACTGTCCAGTGGGGTTTTGCGTTCTGTTGGAAAAGGCAGGGGCATGATATCGCCAAACAATACAATTGTTTCAGTTTCAGCATGTAGCAATGATAAACATAAGAAAACCATTTGATAAAGATATACCTGTTGTTCAACAAAACGTATACTTTACATGGCATAGTAATTGTCATTGTTTATCATTTAAATTCTTAGTTGCGAGGATTACAAAAAACGATATCCTCTTACGGTACTTTGTGTGCTTTTTTCCTAGATGGTTTATGGGTTATTTGGTGAGTTTAGCGCGCATCTCTACCTTATTACCCCTCAGAAGGACATGCTAATCTTCTCATGGACGAAAGACTTTAGAAGTTGACTAATGTAAACAATAATGGCGTCCTCCTCTTCAGAGTTCTCAACTCATACCAAAACATTGATGTAAGGGTGCATCTACTAATGAACAAGAAGCTCTAAAAAGCAAAGGAGAACCTGAACAGCCATCTCCTTTGCTTTTTAGAGCCTCTTGTCCATTAGTAGATGCACCCTTACATCAGTGTTTTGGTATGTTGGTGTAATTTGGTACAAAGAGAAACGGATCACAACAGCGTCTTAAATAACCGAGATATACATTTTTAAGTAGAGACATTGCTGCATTGTAGACCTTTTTGGGCAAAAAACAGCAAGTGGAGTTCCATCTCATTCTACGGAAAAAAATGTTTCCCACTTGTTTTCCTTGGCTTAGATTGCAGTAATCTTGACCTGTTAAGCCCCAAGGTCCCCGCCGGTGGGGACCCTGTTTTTTTTCAGGACACTGTGTCTCAGGAGATCTTAATATTTAAGAACCTATTAATGTGTTCTACCAGATTAACGGAAATAATCTCAGCTAACTGACGATATAAACCATTTTTACAAAAACAAAACACAAGTCTCATAAGAAGCATCTAAATGACCCCTTAGCGAAAAATACTAACGGACATTGGCACAGAACTCAAGATAAAAGTACCCTTATTACTTATCGTAGCTGCACATACAAGATATCCGATTAAAGCTGAGGTTCCACAGATTATTTAGGTATATAGTGTCATCACTGAGTGATCCGAACTTGCGACAGGGGAAGCAAAGGCAGACATCACAACACGTACCTTTACGTAGCTTCTAGGGAGATCGTCTCACCGTAGCTGTTAATCTGATCAAAAGACGTGTTCAATGGCATTAAAACGAGAAAAAACGCGGCTGAATCGGTTAATCCATAGGTTGATAAAGTTCCTGGGCAATAATTGGAATTATTTATAATCCATAATTCCATTTTTATGTAAAAATCGCAGAGCAAAAGTTAGCTGCTAATGGTAGCCACCAGAGTGGCTGCTGCTTCCGGTCTTGGCTATGCATCAGTCTAACAAACACACATGACCACCATAAGGACTATGTGGGAGTTCCCCTCGATTCCATTGGCTCTGACGGTTAGAAAGAGATGTCACATGTCAAAATCCAGCAGGGGGGGCCAGAGATATGAAAAATCCACCCAAATGGCCCCAGAAAATGTTTTTTTTTGCTAAACCTGTCTAAAAATGTCAAATATCACTTGTTTTGCATCAATCTTGATACAGGGTACTTATTATATGTTGTACTTTGGATTCCTAAAGCTTTTAGTCTACTAACCCATCATCCAAGGTTAGTTTTCAATATAAGTAAAAAATATTTTTTGGACGGACACTATAATTTACAGTTTTTTACCATGTTGAATCTGAATTTTCTTTAAAATAAAAAACATCTATATTGAATCTGACTTTTCTACATCCAACTGACAGGTTTATCATTACTTTGAGAAAAAAGATTATTAATTTAACCCTTTTAGAAGGGAAGATATGGTCATTTGTTCTGGGAATGTCCTTTTCGAGCCTGAAACCTGAAAAACAGGCTCGGGGTTTAACAGGTTTTAAATAAATGGTCATAAAGAGATGCCAAGAAACATCAAGATGGAAGGGGGGGGAATCAACTCAGTGAACAACAGACACCAAGGA
>NW_011342739.1:14469-24940 GCF_000735185.1 Notothenia coriiceps | reverse complement strand
CATGTCAAAATCGAGCAAGGGTTTTTTTTGTTGCTAAATCTGTCTAAAAAGGTCAAATATCACTTGTTTTGCATCAATCTTGATACAGGGTACTTATTATCTGTTGTACTTTGGATTCCTAAAGCTTTTAGTCTACTAACCCATCATCCAAGGTTAGTTTTCAATATAAGTAAAAAATATTTTTTGGACGGACCCTATAATTACAGTTTTTTACCATGTTCAATCTGAATTTTCTTTAAAATAAAAAAACATCTATATTGATTCTGACTTTTCTACATCCAACTGACAGGTTTATCATTACTTTGAGAAAAAAGATTATTAATTTAACCCTTTTAGAAGGGAAGATATGGTCATTTGTTCTGGGAATGTCATTTTCGAGCCTGAAACCTGAAAAACAGGCTCGGGGTTTAACAGGTTTTAACCATTTTGTTTTATTACTCCATCTTTGACTACTAACCCTTGAGCAGTTCCATTGACGTTGAAAGAGCCTCCTTTCATTTGTTGGAATTGGCAGCAATTCGTTCTTAGTCACCCAAAAAATCTATCAGTTTGTACCTGCTTTGCTTAACCTGTCGTTTCTTCATGTCGGAGAAATTAACTCAACAGCACACTTCCTAAACGTCTCAGAGGAAACTTGTCGCCTTGAAACATAATGAGAGAAATCTTCAATCCCTTATTATTTTTGTAATTACTGGAGGCCAGTTTAAAGGTCCCATCATATGCTTTTCTGGTTATTACCCGTCCCCTTGTGTGTTATGTAGCTTTTTCTGCATGTAAACGGTCTGCAAAGTCACAAACCCTCAAAGTACACCCTGTAGCGAGTACAACTCTAACACAGAAAAGACCTGTCTATGCTGCCCTTCCGGGGCATATACTGACGTAACGCTAGACCAAATGGACCACCCACACACACACACACACACACACACACACACACACACACACACACACACACACACACACTTTTGCTCAGGCTGAGCTCCGCGGTGTCTCGATGTCTCGCAGACCCCATGCAGAAACCAGGAAAAGACACCAGTAATCCAGCTCACACTGTCCGCTCCTTGAGCCTCAAAGGGCGGAGCAGCGAGCCCCGCAACGTCCCGCCAACACGGCACCCAGACCCCACGCAGCATTCTCATCTGTTTTTCATTACTGGTGTCATTTTCTGGTTGCTAACAAACGCCATTGTAACACATAATCACTGATGTTCCGCTGTAACGGTGGTGGACTCATTAGAACAGAGTGGGCGAGCTGACCAATCAGAGCACAGTGGGCTCATAGGGAGGGGGGGGGTGGGGGGCAGGAGCTCCAACAAGGCGTGTAGGACAGAGTGAATATACATACTATACAGAGATGCTGTTTGAGAAACCAATGTGAGTTTGGAACATTGAACAATGTAAATCTATTCTAGTAGACCTCAACAATGGAATTATAAACAGTAGAAATGGCCATGACATGGGACTTTTAAGGGCAGGCAAGTAATTAATTGGGGCAAGGTTTAAGGAACGTGAAGGAAACAGAACATATGGTATTTAGAAGGTGGACCGAGCAATCTGGGTGAAGGGAGTCAATAATTTGTTGCTGCTGGAGTTCCAAGTAGATTTCAGTAAAAACACCTCCATCAGAAACATCCTTGAAAGTTTTCTCTCCCGACAGGCGCTTCAGACCTTAGAACATGTTCATATGTAAGGCTGTTTGTTGACATATTTATCATGCCCCAACAACGTGTGCCAATCATACGTGCCCCGCTGAAGCTACTGGAATGTTTGACCAGAGAGCAGGCAAGGAAGAGATTATAAAAGCACTCTACTTGACATTTCTTTGGAATGGCTTAATAGACAGCAAGTGACAGAGTGCCATTTATATTTTAGAGCACATACATTGCAGTTTAAGAGACTGTCCCAATTACGTTGTTCAGTTTTTCCGATGTTCCACATTGAAGGTCAGAGGGAGAGAGTGAGTGAGTATTAAACACACTGATTAAGCCCATGCAGCACTGGAGTGGTCGCAGCTGTCAGAGGAAAAGAAGACAAGACATTTTTCTGCAGTCTCATTTCAAAGGAATATTGTATAATCTTTCTGTATTCCTCCTGTGTGTGTCTCTGTCTAGGAGTTTACGATTATGGTGCAATGGCTTCATTTGCATGAGTAATGATCTTAATTTAAACAAGAGAACACTACATCTATGTGTCCCTTTTGTTTGCAGAATGTAATAATAAAGTATATCAAAAAATCAAAAAAAGTGAGAGAGATTGCTATTATGCAACACAACACACACTGAATTCTAAAGCCAGATTTCTGGCTGCCAGCTTGACAACTTGCTGAGGTCCAGGACATCAGCACTCAGCTCTTTTCAGCGAGCTCGCTCCCTTAATTACCGTACAAAGGTCAAGACAGACAGTCCCTGAATACGCTTATCTGCTGGGATCATTGGACGCTGCACAGGTGAGCAGTCCGAGCTGACGATCCATCATAGGCCACATGGGACCCCCTCTGCCCGGAGCACAACCCGCCTGCCAGCCTGCCACGTCACTGCCATAAACCCTGATTCTACAGAAATGGCTGAGCGGGTTGAGAGAGAGACGTCACTCCTTCAGTCAGCAGTGAGTAACGATTTCTCCCTTAGTGTCCTGATTTATATCAGCGTGTTAGCTTGTCACTTGAAGGGCATTACATTTGCGATCAGTAGACAGCCAGCAGATATATGGTAATGGACCAACATTAGCAGGAGAGTGCCAGCAACTGTGCCATGTAGTCTTAAAACAAATGTGGCTCTGAAATGCACTTGCAGTGTGTTGACGTTCACTGCATTCCAGGAGTTATAGTGTGGTTTAGTGTACATGCAATTTCCAGTGTACCTGTCAAACAGATTTCAACTGAAAAAGCTTTGAAATAGCTGAGTGCTGGCTCTGCAGTATTTTGGGACGGACTTCCTATAGGCTGTAGTGACAGTGTGTCGACAGGATCCAAATGCAGACATGCCATTGGCCTATTTAAGGAAACAGAATTGCTTAATTAGCTAAATAATAGCTTAAGGGCAGCTAAAGGAGGGTAAACCCCAACTGCGGAATAACTAAAAAGTAAAGACCAAACAATATATTCACCGATAGGATGTCAGTAGTCACCATGCCAGGAAACAAATTCCTTATTTTGTCCTCCCTTTTCTCTCTTTTTAAACTACTCACTATGGAGTCTCTGAAATAAGTCCTCAAACCCAGAAAACACCAAGCATTTTACCACTTCCGCTTTCCTTGTATTGGAAGTCAATGTTGTTTGAACATGTTTGTGATTAGAAGCCTGAAATAAGACAAACTTACGAGATGTTCATGTTTTCTTCTACAATATGAAATCTGTCACTAAATAGTCCTCTCGTGAATGTTCGAAGCTTCTATGTCATAAAAATGGCGTTTGTTAACAAGTGACTGAATTAAACTATTCAACTTCATCACGCCAACATGAGTTCGCCTTTAACTTGGCAGTGTTTAGTTTATAGCATCCTGCCGATTGCATGTACGCTTAAAAAAACACAAAATGTTAATATGGGGAGAATATGTTGTTGAACAAAATGTGTTAAATATCATTAAGGTGTGTAGGCCACAAAGCTTTATTTTCTAAAGTATACCGAAATCCAATGGGGAAATCCCATTTAGTTTTGGGGAGGGAACCCTTTCGACGCTAACGTCTGGTTAGGCCAACACAACTCACTTGCATCCCGAACACAATAACTGTAATTTTTCAAATTAGATTGACATGCATTGAGTACATTTTTTAAGTTAACTCAATAATTCTGCTCCATGAGACAGGGTAAAGCCCTGCAGTTAGCAATTTATGAAAAGGACCGGATAACTGGCTAACGTGACCTACAGGCAAGCACAACACGTGAACAGTGTTATTTGGACCAGCACTCATTGAATTTTGCTTATTTTTGTCATGATGTAAGTAAGGTGTTGGGTTGTTTAAATAATTCATGACTGTGAAGAGTATGTGGACCCAATTGTAAAGGTGAATTATAGCCCACTTTAAACAGAAAAGCTGGTTTAAAGCATTCGACTTTGATGCCATTCGTTGTACAACAGTATGTGATGTGTTTACAGACAATAAGATACAAAGGTCAGCATCTTTGTCAGCAACTAAGGTCACATCCCTTGAGAGATGTTTTTCAACTACACAGAATGAACAAAACGTTGTTATCGTGACTCAGCTCTGCGTTCAGATGCTGTCCCCGCTGCATGTAAATGTGACTGCCTTCGTCACCCTGACTGACATTCTGATTCAGCAAGACCTCTGGACTGCCGCTGGATGATGCAGTCATATCCACACCGGAGAATGACAGATGAGATTTCTGTTTGCTTTAGTTCCAGGGGAAATTACTGCTTTATATGCACACATATTTTTACCACAGGCACAATTATATGTAAAGTATGAGTCATTTAGTTACTAAGTGTGGTGTCACTGTTGAATACATATTGGATCAAGCGTTCAGGTAAAACGGCACACATTTAGAATGATTAGGCTGGATTTAATAAATATAGCTCAAAGTGAAACATTTCTAATGAAGCTGTGTATTAGAAAACCCTGTCAAAATGAAGAATATTTGAACTGCAAATTAGAAATGTCAAAGAAAAAACTGTGAAGAATAAGAATGAGGTTCTTAGCCTACTGCAGCTGTTAAGTCATGCATTAATGTACATCGTTTGAGCTAAATAAAGTGATGCCACATCTCATCTGCCCTGAACACCCCCCGGACATAAAACAACTATATATAGAGTGAAGCTGAAGCACACAGTCTGTCTGTACGTCTCCATGGATGTGCGGGGAGACTCTCAGAGGGTTAACTGACCTGACTGCTGGACTATGAGTCACACTGCTGGGTCAAGGGCCCACATGCAACGGAGCAGAACTGTCCTCGGGGCGCGAGGCGCCCGCAAAGCACAGATTGTGTGTGTGTGTGTGTGTTTCACGAAACATTTGCATGTGTCACATTTGTTATGTTAATGTTTTTTTGATGAGATATACTTCCCATTCTTCTTTATTAAGGTAAAAAGCAATCGAACTGCAACGATATGTGCACACTGTCTCACAAAGACACTCACGATGATATTCCCAAAGTGGAACATAAACCATAAAGAAAGGATGTAGCTTTATTTTTTTCTGATGAGCCTATAGTTCTCCCTGGAGTGATGAGCTCATGTGATTTACCTGTCCATAGACCTGCTTCGGGAATCAGCCTCTAAAATCTTCCGAGTTCTTGGAGGTTATAATATGATGATTGCATGGCAAACACTCCTGGGAGACGCACAGAGACAATGGCTTTCCATGGATGGATTTGACTTTTTTATTTGATGATCTGTTGCTCACTCTGAGAGAGAATCAGGGACAGGGAGAGCAAATGAAAAAAAAGAGAACACAAAAGGTGAACAGAAGACACAGAAAGGTGATAGAGAAGGAGAGGATAGGAAGGGAAAGGGGGGAATAAAGGATAATATGTGGTCCCAATGTGGCCCAAATATCCATTATGAGTGCTGTAGCGAATGGCCGGTCCCTGGTTGTGACACTCGGGTGGAGCCGGGTTGATTAAACTGTGATCGTCCAGACTGCTGCTGCCAGCAGTGCAACACTAACCTGAGTAAATTACATCTAAACACAGCAGTGTTTCACACCAAGGGTTAGTGCCGCCCTGCCACTCACCTTTATTTCTCTCAGTCTCCTTTCGTGATTCCCTGCCAGAAAATGCTCATTAAGATTATTTATGACAATACGCCATTTCATTGAAGAGAAAACAAACAGAAATGTTGATTAAAAGACGTGACGTACAGTATTATACTTTTTTTAACTTAATCCCATTGGAAGGCTTATTAAGCATGCCACCTTTAAGTATACTTTGCTTGTAAAGTCAGCACAATTTAAGCTTTTTGAATGAAATAAAAACCCAACTCGCAGTTGGACACTTGGAAACTAAATCCAAAATACTTGGAAAGGTTTGGGAAAAGATCATGGTTTAAGTAAAATAAAACATTTTGTGTGGGTACATTTGTTAGAAGGTTATTTTGGAAAAAGATAATGGCTTGGTTCAAAAAGGTACTTTTGTTGCATTTATTCAGTTACGTACATAAGGTACGTATATGTAAATGAGTCAGATGCTTACATTAAAGGGGACCTATCATGCAAAATGCACTTTTTGATGTCTTTTATACATAAATATGTGTCCCCCATGTGTCAGAAATCACGCAGCGTTAGAAAATAAAACCCTCTCTCTTTTCCTCCATACCGTAAATAACGTCATAGCGGATGGCACCCACGTGGTGGACCCACGGCCCTATCAGAAAGTTGCTATCAGAAACAATGCCCAACGTGTTTTGGATGTAACATTAGCAAGCATCGCTAACACTCAGAGCTAACCTGTACTGGAGTGCATGTGTGTGAAGAAGCAGGAAATAAAACGGAACTCACCTTGTGGTAAACCAGCAACAGAGAAAGCCTTTGAGCTCCATACTGTTTCAGAAACAAACTTGATAATCCATGATATGGCGTTTGATAATCCATGATTATGCGGTTTCATCAGGGCACAATTTAGTTTAGGACAGTAGCTACCCGTCCCGCATGAGCTCAGCCCCCTCCTTTTTAAAAAAAAGCTTTTATCTCCGAATCAGCACTTTTGAAACAGGAAGTGAAAATTAGAGGGATAGTGAGGCATGGCTAGAAATGGGTGATCTCGTTTGGTTATTTTTGAGCAAAAACTTCTAGGGACATGTTTTTTATATATTTTTATAATTTTTATATATCTGAGACTATGCTATTGCCTAAAAATGGCATGATAGGTCCACTTTTAAGCTTCAACTGCGGGCAGCAGTCTCCTGGGTGGAAAGTCATGTAATTCTATGAACGTTCTGTTCATTCCCTCCCTGGTAAGAACTCTTCCACCTGTTTTAAACATTTTATTTGGCAGGGCAAAAAGTGCTCAGTGATGACCAGTACATTTGAAATCTGGGGAACCCTTTAATTTTCTCTCTGTTTGTCTTCTTGCTTGTCTGCCAACCACCGGCTTTACTATTTTTGGTTTGGATGACTTGTTTTCTGTCTAAATTCAATCATCGCCTTAGGCCTGGCTAAGGGAGTGGCCCTCCACTTGCTCTTACAGAGGATAGCCTCTTTCCTTAATTTCCCTTATCTTTACATCCTCTGACGTACATGGATACCCAAGGTCAGGTCCCTCTGCTTCCGACTTCGTCGCTCCACAGCACTGCTATTATTATCAGCTTGCACAGCAGCTGGCCAACCTCTGTTCATGCTCATTCTTGTCTGGGTGCAGTTTAGGATGATCCATGGGCAGGGAGCATTATTCAACATAATGTAAGCTTTCTGCTTGCAACGTTCAGCCATTTATCCATCTTATGGATTTAACAAATAAGGCAAAGTCAGTGTTATGTGGTTTATGCTTTGCCTGTATTCTGGGACTTTACAGTTTTACGACATTAAATATGTTCACTAAATACTCTACTTGTGAAAGTTTGAAGTTCATTGGTCTCTTTAAAACGGAGGATGCTAAACCAAAAACATGTTCGCTTTATTAGCTAACGTTTAGCTGTTTCCTTTTAATAAGTGGTATATAAAACACTTAAAATATCATTGACTCTTGGTTTAACATAAATGTGTGTTGGCCACAAAGTTCTTATTTCTGCAAAATATCTAAATCCGGTGGGGAAAAATCCCATTGCTTTTTTTGGAGGGGGACCCCTTTAGGAAGGCTTAAATTTACGGTTTTGTGCAAAAAATATGTTATCACTGCACCATCTATTACCCATTTGATCTTCAAATGTCAATGCAAGGAAGTAAGGAATGAAAGGGATGGGTGTCCTGTTTTTTACACATTATTTTCTAAAATAATATGTTCTCTACACCAAGTGTTTTTGTTGCCTTAGCTTAACCATACCTCGTGCCCAGTTATTTTCCTGGCTTTGCTTACCTTAATTGCGGACGCACAGATATTGGGACAGCCCCTCTCTTGCAAAGAGTGTCGGAATATGTACGGTGGCTTTAGTTGACCTCCAAAAATAAGGTGCTGTCTATATGGGTCCTTTCTGACGGTAGTGGAAACATGGCCGGTTGCAACCACGACTCCGTGATGAAGACCAGCTCCTATGTAAAGGGGCCTCATTCTTAGTAATGAAAACACAACAGCTCTTTGGTTCAGGTGGTTAAAAAAAATAGGAAAAACATAGTTAATACATATTGTATTCTATTACTTCCAATAAACCAGCCCTTAAAATCCTTCACACTGGGGCCTTTAATTTAAACTTTTTTTTTTTTTCTAGCAAATACATGAACCAGTCCAAACAGAGATGTCACTTTTATTTGATAGCGTGATACAAAGGGCTGCATTAAATCAGCCAACAAAAGGTGGAATAACTTATATGTATTTTATCAGCAACTGTAGGGTTAGGGTTAAACACTTTCTATTTGGTTTATTTTTCTGACTTAAATGACATTTCATATATTTCGAGGCCCATGATGTTAATTTGGCTCCCACTGGATTTGAGACATAAAATGTCAAGGACTGTCTTTCATCCTGGTCAGTGTCATTCAATGGCAGAGCTCGGTTGAGCGGGGAGCCAGAGGGGTGGGAGCAGGCCCCTCCGCCCCCCCTCCCCCAGGTCTGTCTGTCTCTTGTTTTATTTGTGTATATGTGTTTTGGCCTTGGCGTCCAGAGCAATGATGAAGTGCAGCAATAATAGGATTATGAGTGAGACCCAAACTTTTCATCACCGTCTTCTGCAGTGCCAGGGAGATAAATGATGAGATGATATATGGTTTGATATGACAAGGGGAGCCAGTTGCACGTGAGAAAATGATATTAATCCAGTTTATTAGGGAGATTTGAAATAAATGTGCATTAAGCCCTATGGCCCTGTGTGTGTGTGATGTGTGTGTGGTGTGTGTGTGTGTGGTGTGTGTTTGTGTGTGTGTGTGTGTGGTGTGTGTGTGTGTGTGTGTGTGTGTGTGTGGTGTGTGTTGTTGTGTGTGTGTGTGTGTGTGTGTGTGTGTTGTGTGTGTTGTGTGTGTGCGGTGTTGTGTGTGTGTCAGTAGATGTTTCGGGTTCTGCCACTCTAAAAAAACACCAATTCATTTCCTTTAAAGGGGACCTATCATGCAAAATGCACTTTGTGATGTCTTTGATATACATAAATATGTGTCCCCGGTGCGTCGGGGAAGCTTCACGCAGCCGTCAGGAACATAAAACCCTCTCTCTTTTCCTCCGTACCCTAATCTTTTTAAAAAATGGGGTGGTTACAACGATGCGGATACAGATTCCATCCGAGCTAGACGTCAAGCCGTGGAATAATTGGTGCGTGTCGGGTAAATATGTTGTTCGGGGTTTACCATATGTGTTTCGGGGGGCCGGTCTCTTACCCAATTGACGTCACGCATTGTACGCATTGTGATTGCGCTGTACGGTAATTTACCCAGGGGTGCTCGGGGGGCAAATCACATCTACAGATCATGACGACCGAATTGAAGTATTCCTATACTCCTAGCAGTGTGAAAATGTTTGTTGAATAAACATGTAAAAAAAACATGAAACGGAGCAATGGCTGTACGCCGTTGGCTATACGGCAACCAAGGAGGGCCACCATACCACGGTTCAAATTGCCGAACATTTAAACATAGACTACACTTCATTCTTTACTTTGTCCCTCCATAGCAACAATTCAAACAGGAAGTTAACTTAAATTACATTAAGACACTGCCAACGAAAGTAACAAAAAAAATGTATACATTTTTTTGAAAAAACGTGTGCAAAAGTCTCTGAAAACGGAGCAGTTGGCTGCGATGCCTAGCTTTGCGGCTAGCAGTTAGCATTTTCCAATGGAAATATACATCGGAAACCATCATGTTTCAGTAAAACAAAGGCCCCCACTGATCATCTACTCTGCGGAGAGACGATTCAGGGGATGCCGTGACTTGAGTTTCTGTGTAGCCACCAGGGAAAGTGGAAAAAGTGCCAGATCATCCTCTTAATTTACCAGGGCTAGGGCTTAGCTTTGGGCAATGAAAAATTTCAGGAAACTCCCTGAGTAATTTTATTACAAATCTCAACTTTGCGGAGAGGAGTTGGGGGTACAAAGCGACACATCAACATCACATCTCCACATTCAAGCGAATGCTAATTAGAATATTCTTGACTTGCCTAGCATGCGGGAAATTGGTGTTCGTGACGTGACGTCATTTACGTCGTGACGTCCATTTGTAAGAGAAGACTCATTTTATTATATATTTTATCCGAAACAACATTGATGGTTACCTTCCGAACACTATTTGACACGTTGTTCTCAATTCTCGGTTGAGTGATATAGTTCCAAGCTCAATGATTCAAAGGATTACTAAGTCATCGAGTGCCGTTTTTCGGTCCGTTAAATGGGATTGATTCCAATCTCCAGTCAATACTAATCTTCACCCGGAGCCTAAGTCTCCT
>NW_011342739.1:5436-14424 GCF_000735185.1 Notothenia coriiceps | reverse complement strand
CATGCCGCGCGAAATTGGTGTGTCGCTGACGTCCATTTACGTCGTGACGTCTTTGTTAGAGACGGACCCCGAACAATATGGGTACCCCGAACACATATTGGCGCGTTTCTCAATCGCGGAGGAAACTGGCTTTCCAAGCAATATTTCAAGGGATACTAAGTCATTCGAGTGCTGCGCGAAGGATTGTTCCAATCTCCAGCTATACTAATTTCACCGAGAGGCCCAAGTCTTGGTTTGGGGGTAATCTGGAGGCTGCACATGGTGACTTCGCGTCCTTCAAATCCCAGAGATGTTTTTGCGCACGGACAATTCAATAACCCTGCGGAGCAACATGGTTTGAACCCAGCACAGCACACATTTAAATGTAAGTATGTAGTGGCGTAGAACATGTGTTGGTAAATATGTGACTTTGTTACATTTGTTATCACCAAAAATGTGTTCCGTGAAAGTAAAGCAAGTTCATAATTAGATAGACATCGTGAGGTATTTATTTTCGGTACAGTTTATGTTGAAACCGTTAGAGAGAGTGGCACACTTGTTAGCCTGTTCCATTCTTCTTTGTTTTCCGAAGCCGTGGCTTGGAAGTATACTTTCTTCGTTTCTGAAGGAAGTGACTTGGAAGTATGCGACTACCAAGCCAGTATCCTCGCGATTGAGAAACGGCCATGGTACCGACAGCGGACCCACAGAAAGTTGCCATCAGAAACAATGCTTGACATTAGTAAGCCTCGCTAACACTCAGAGCTAACCTGTAGGCCTACTGGAGAGCACATGTGTTTAAAAAGCAGGAAATAAAAAAATAACTCACCTTGTGATAAACCTGCAAGAGAAAAAGCATTTGAGCTCCATACTGTTTCAGAAATAATCCTTGACGTGGTTTAAACAGGATGGCGTTTTATCACAACCGAATTTAACTTTATCTCCGGTAGAATTCTGATCAGGAATTAGCTCCACCTCCTTTTCTTTCTTTTTGTTCAAGCTAAGGATCCAACATCTGCCTTTCTCTAACAGGGCTTCAAAAGAGGGGTTTGAGCAGTATGAGTCATGGCTACAATGGGTGATCTGTTTGGTATTTTGAAAATAAACTTCACAGACATGTTTTGTATAGGTATGGCCCTACAATATATTTGTCAAATATAGCATGATAGGTCCATTTTAATATACATTACATTACATTGCATTTAGCTGACGCTTTTATCCTAAGCGACTTACAATAATACAATATAATTCACATTATAGATTTGTTATGTTTTTTGAATAATGCAATTCTCTCTCAGGGTATTTGAGATTAGCAAAAGCAGATGATATTTGGCAACAGAAAAAAAAAAATCATTAGGCAGCAGCAGCATCTGCACACATGGACTACCTAATAACGTTTTATATGTAAAACCAATCAACATAATAGCCTCGGGAGGAAAACATAAAAAAGCATAATTGACTTTCAGCACTGATTGATTTGTTTTAACATTGCTTTGACGTCAAATGTCTTCAATGGATGTAGATAATACAATATAAAAGTTACACTTAAAGGCCACTAAACATTAGCAGAAGACAATCGGATGTTCCCAAATTTCAATTCCCACCAGCCAACCACGTAAATCTCTATACCACAATGGGACCACTGCATTCCCAAAAGTGGACATTGTGTTTATTTACGAGGACAGCAACATTCTAATTTCACTCAATGTTTTAAGCATAATCTTTCTGTCTCGAAAAATACCTTGAAGAACTACGTCTTCTTACATACATACCTAACATGCTCTCTCAATAACAAGCGACCATAACATCCGATGTGAAAAGCTTTAGGTTGGTGCAAATGTGGAAGCAAAAATACTTTTTTCTTAATAAAACTAGCCGAGTTACTAAAGCCTCCTTTGGGTAAACAAAAAATAAGGACTGATCCTTTAAAAGGTTTTTACGTTACAAATTAAATACAGAGGTAATGAACTATACTGTAAGGTGGGTTTTTAGCGAAGCTTTAATTGCCAATTGTTGGAAATGGGTTAAAGGAGGAACAAGACAGCAGTTGTTTTGTTCTTTTAAACTTTCTGAGCAGATAATGGTTTCCAAGCACCTACAAATAATTTATGGAGGTGTTAGCACCACATCATGATTGCCTTCAAAATCTATTTCTACCTTTGCCTTCTGTGCAACACAAGGTGACACCCCCAGTACATTATTCCTTAGTGGAGGATTTGAACACTTCACCTATTTTCACTGGGGTGGTTTCTTTCTTTTTAAAACCACAGGCTTAAACAATCTAAGGGGGAAATGAAAACAAAACCACATTGTATGAAAAAAAATCCCTATTAATCCATGCTGCATATGCTTGTGTGTATTTGGTTTGCACCTCTCAGTGGTTCATGTACAGTAAGCAAATACAACCTGCCAAAAACTATTACCTGATTCTAAGGTCCCACTCATTCACAGATCTGACATCGCCTTTGAGGAGAAAGGGACCTGACATGCGACTTTGCATCTTAGCGAGGGTTACTGGCTGGTATGGTGGAGGGTACAGCATCTCCTCGTGCCCGTCAGAGGGGCCGTGTTTGTGTGCGTGTCAGGACCGATCGCTGTGTTGCAGCTCTGGAGAATGCACAATGTTTCCTCTATTTAACTGTTAGCACTGCATGGCTGCGCTGTAGAGAAGAATAGAGATACATAGGAATGGAAAGCTGCGAAAGGGAATCCAAGGAGAAGAAAAATACTGGAAGAACATTAACAGAGACACAAGACACAACAAGGAGACTAACTGGTGAGAAGGACATTCCCTCACCATAATCTGAAATTCTGGTCCTCTTTTTTCAGATTGATCCATATGGAATATATTATGTAAGCATGGAAATATATAAATTCCATTTCCTTATCTTATGCTTTGAAGAACATGATTTCCATGCATGTATGGAATCAGCATGCTCCAACATGATATGTCACTCTGATGTTTCCTGGTTACTGCTGGGTATTTTCCTGGGCATTGCTCCTAAAGGACTGATATGCTCATACTGTTTGGCAACATGATACTTTTAGCCTATTTCTACTTGGGCTGAAGCCTTTTCTAACAAAATGTGGAAGAATTTAGCAAAATAATGTTAAATGGTTAGTGCTGACACAGGTTTTTCAATGACTGTATAACGGGGGGGAGTGTTATGGATTAATTTCTAATCGAGCTGGACCGTATTCTTTTCCTGGAGCTGCTCTACCACCTCAGGGTTGAGGCCAATCTCTCTTGCCTTTCATCAGCCTTCTACCTCAAAACACCATATTCTTTTCTATTGGTCATTCATTTTGCGCGAGTTCACTCTCGTCCACCGGAGCAAAAATCAATACAGTCCGAGCCGAGCTCAGTGGGTGGACAGAAAATGGCTGTTTCTAGCTATTTCTCTCTAGCACCTTTGTGACCTATGATGATGTTGGAAAAAGGAACAAGTTCTGCAGTCACAACTGCTCCTTGTTATCAACTTTTTCTACAGATTTCAGTTGCTTTAAACTTTCCAAGACTATAACCCGTCTAATTCATGGCACAATCCTAGAGCAAAGCAAGACAGCAGAGTAAAAATAACCTTTTCTGTAGTGACTGAACACAGCTGTTATTTCATGTACAGCCCATTTTAGCTGTAATGAACTGAATATCTCTGTGTTTTGGACTGAAAAATTGATATTTAAACACATCACGTTGGACTATTATGTATAAACGGATTATTTGATCATTTATTTGTTAGTTGCAGCCTTAACAGTATCTAAAAGGCATTACGTTTAGCTGTAAAATGTTCACTGAAACACGCTCTCATTAAGCGTGACCTCTCTGTCAGTATAAGGCAGTGTTGTGTTGTGTTGTGTTGTAATGAGAGCTGGCTATGGGCTGAGGATGAGGAGAGGAAGAGATCAGGACACTGTGTCTCAGACACAAAGGGCAGCGGTGGACTGACTCAGTACAACCCAGCTGCTCCTCACTGGAAAACAAGGAAAAAAACTGCCTCCAAAATGAAGAAAGTCCTCTATTTGTGTTAAATTACAAAAATGCCGCCCTAGAAAACGAAATGCCCGCATAATTAAACTGAACTGAAATATTGCATTCAGTAATAATTAGTCAGAATTAAGTGTAGTTGGTTTAACATTTGCTGCCAAATTCATGGGATGATGTGAGTAACAACTTAAATCATACCATTCTCGAAAAGGTACAGTTTATATATTATAGTTTATCAGTCTTTTGAGCCACCAGAGACGCTGCAAAAATCTCACATATTTTCTTATCGGCTAATAGGCAGAGCAACAAAAAAACATTACAGAACACAATTTCTACCTTTGTCTAAACAATTCAGTTTTATTTAATCATCTACTATAACAGGAGGAGGAATAAACACAAATACAAATGATATTATAAACACATTGTTTATTCCAATAGGCCATTATTCTAACTTTATAATTAAGAATTCAAAATCCAATCTTGTCCTTTACAATCTTTAGTTATTTTATTGCAAAACATATCAAAATAACAAGAAATGTTTTGTGGCTTTGTGTGTGCACCCAGTTGCAATATAATTTACAAGCTCAATACAGGTATATGATTACAACACAGATAAAATAGATGGTAAGGAAAGGTCCACATTTTGAGGCATGAACTTATTGCTTTTTCTGTCTCTCTCCTGAATGTTGGTGTCTAAAGCGACATTCAGCCGAAAGTTTGCTTTTCTGAGTCACTGCTATGCATAATTCCCTGTTAAACCTCAACAGATTATTGAGTTTTGGAGGAGTTTATACTCAGATTTGTTTACCTATTCTGCACAATAAAGAACATAGGTCTTAATCCTGGCAATATTGTTTCTTTTTAAATTCTGTATTCAAAGAACTTTGTATTCCTATGGCTGCAATATCTACAATCTACTATATGGTTACAGGAGTTTTTCATCAATCATCTTTGACAGCTCAGCTCTACAAACCTCATACCTTCTTTTAATGAATACAATTTTTTTTTAACATTAAGTTTTACTGAAATTGTGTTTTTACATTTAACAATGATTGAGCTTTTAGCTGTAAAGCTGCAGTTGACACACTCCCTCTCCCCTTATAGGTCCTAATATAGCTGTCATCAGCAAATACTGCTCATAAATGTAACCTGACCGCTGAGTTGACCTTTTTGCTTTCTCAATCTGTTGGCATTCTAATTATCCCAGAATCCCCATTTCAAGCAACGAGACAATTGAGACAGTTTTTGTTTTGCAGTATGACCAAAAACATCCTTCCACCCCTTCACTCCGCGCTCATCAATTGCTGTTTAGTAGGCTACAGCAGGTAATAGGATGTGATGGTACTGCCTTCAGCAGGTGGTGGAGGATGGGGAAAGTCAAGGTTGCCTGAGTGCAATGTCAGAACCCTGATTGAAGCAGACAGGCTATCTAGATGTGCCCCTCAACACAACCGGATCTGTGATTGGTCAAGACTGGCAGGATGGCTTTTGCAGATGGGGGTTTCCTCCTCTAATTGGCACCAAGAGGACAACATCCTCCTCAGTAACTACAAACATCCCATGAGAAGACACACAGGAGCTGGAGTAAAACATTAGAGATCAAAACAAATGTTGTTTTGAGAACAACATTACCCTGAACATCCCCAGATAGAGATAGAAGGTATCGGTATCATTTTAACTGCATATAAAATAATATCAACCTGTATTTAAAGTGCCTATATACTGTACACAGTATTTGCTGGGTTTGACAGAGATGTATATATACAAACACAAGCAATTTGAGCAAACACAAAATAAAAATAATAAAAAATACTCTTTTTAATAAAAAAAATTCAATTCAAGAGACAGAATATGCATTAGCTCAATCTCTCTCTGGATCAGACACTGGCAACAAAAATACAATCAGTCTGCCTTAATTGAGTCCCAGCCTACACATGTGTAGTACCTTTGCAGATTTTTTAAATAGTATTTAATAAAATAGTATTGATACAGACTGTGATGGTTCTGGATGACGTGAACTAGAAAGACAGTTTATAAAAAAATGAAGAGTACCAAAACTAGACCCGTGAGGTTAATGGTCCCTTCTGGAAATAGTTAACATTTTCATTGAAGTCCATTGATCATTCTTTAAGTTTCGAATCCTGAATCATTTTTTACAGCTGTGTGTATACAGCAGTCCTAATTTATTTCTCTTACACTTTACGTGCTCCACCAGCAGGAACCATGTATTATCAGTGCAGATGTAAAGCTTAAGGTTATATGTAAATGAATGCATTATAAGGTCAAGCATCATCCTCATGAGAGAGAAGCAAGTCTCATGGGTCTTTAATGTGTAGGAGAAATCTTCCAAATTGGATCTGGAGTGTAATTATCAAGCTTTACCATAATTTTTCCAAAGACAGCATTGTACATTAGTTTATATGTTCATGTCATCAGTATATACTGTACAGTGTTTCTAGACTATGGAGTCTGCAACATTTCACCAATAATTTCTCTGCAGCTCTCAAGCTGCAAAGTGTTCTTATTTTAAAATGCAGTCTCAAATGTGTGCCAAGAGCAGACAGTAGGTGTATATCATTTCAATAAATCTGAGTGAAGGAGATAAATTCACAGCTCTCTATCACGACTCTGATGGATACAGAGGAGGAGGAGGCAGAGAGCACTCAGAGATCTGTCTGCAAGCCCTTTAACTCACCGGCTGTCTGCACTGTAGGTGTGGTGATGCTGCAGGAAGAATACACACACAGCAAAAAAGGTGACTGCAAAACACACATACACACGCATATTTATGCAGACAGGGTGTGTATATTGTACATCAATGCTTTGTTAAGCCCATAGCTAACACACACATACACACACATATTCTAACACAGTCAGCTTGGAGGCTAGGGCTCAAATGGTTCCCACTGGATGACAGAGAAGATGATCTGTGGGCTATCAGGGTGGGGAGAAGATAAGACGATGTCAGGAAGTGTTATATATTGTATTATGGGGGAGCCATGCTGACTAAGAAACTTAAAATGTTATCAATGACTTGATACTTTTTACTACTTAAAAAATGAATTCCATTAATTATTTCCAGCAAAAATTAATTAGTTGTTACATCTCTAACATTTATCAGCAGTGCCGTTAAAGGTGCCTTTAAATAACCATAACCTTCATGTGACAGCCTCTGGGTTTAACAGGTATGGAAATTATACATTAATGTTTAACAAGCCTATGATTCTGAGGTAATTTCTGATCATCACCAACTAGCGTAGCGCCACCAATCTTTAGAGATCAGCTAGAGTTAGCTCAACTATGATTTCATCCTTGACTAAGACTTACAATGAGACAGAAAAATCCATGAAAGGTTTGTGACGTAATAACTTTTTTGCCAACAGATATACAGTAGCTGCTAAACGATGTACCTTATAAACCGGGGGCTGACATGTTCCCGCCGATTAATCAAATTGTCCCCTATGACAAAAGCAATTACCTTCTTACTTTGGTTTGATGGGTTAGCACTAGGGATGTAACGATATACCGAATATCGCGGTATCGCGGTAAATAAACTTCCCAATACCGTCGTGAGACTGACTAAATCTACCGCGATTTTCAAAAAAAATTAATTTAAATTTTTTTTTTTTTTTTTTAAACACTTTTTAAAAAAAAAACCTTTATTTAACCAGGTGGTCCCATTGAGATCATCGATCTCTTTTTCAAGAGAGACCTCTCTAACATGGCAGCAAGTAGGTTACAACATGAAAATAAAACAACAGATAACACAAAAGGACATCGTATTTACAGGGCTACATTTACACACCTAGAGACATTGACAAGTATCAACCATATATTTATATCTCGCCCTGTCAATAAGCCTGGCGTTAGACTTTTTCGCTGTCCGTCATTTCGACAGACAGGATCGTAAAATATCCGTCATAATCCCTTATGACCCGTCGGGTCTGAAAAGTTCACGATAGAGCATGCTCGTGAACTGTCAACGGGGGGGGGGTGCGGTGTTATGCCGTGTGGTGCATGCACCTCGCGGGACGCGCACAGCGTAAAGCAAGACCTCCCAGACATGTATTGATCTGTACGGCAAAGTACGGTTTGGAAACTATATCATTTCCTTTTGGAGGGCATGCATAACACGGCATAACACCAGAGCCTGGCTGCGGGGAAACGTTGGCGCTGTTCCGAGTTTGTTCTAATCTGTCAAAATGACAGACTGCTTTCAGATTTTTCCGTCATTGTTAAATAAAATATTCGGTTAACGCGAGCCACTGGTGTCCCAGCAACATCAGTACCAAGCGAGAGAGTTTTTCCAGAGCTAGGGGATATTGTAAATGCCCTAAACATCCCAGCTTATAAATACCTGGAAATGTGGACTATTCTCATATTCCTAAAGACCTGTCTGATGATGCTGAGTGAGTGACTAGTGAGTTTGAGTTGAGTTACTTGAGAAACTAAAGTGAAACTTGATTTATTTTATTGCAGGGTGTGATTATTAGCTTGTTTATTTGTGAGATGCAGTGGCACAAAGAAAATGCCTACTTTGTTTGGTAGTACTAGTAGGTACAAAAACACTGGTTTTCTTGTTCCAGTCTGTTACTGTCACTTTGTTTTTGACACTTTAAAATACTGCTATCCTACTAAAATGCTGTACAAATTAGATGTATTATGTAATAAAGAAACATTTTCCGAGTAAAAAAATATTTTATTGAAAAAAACATTTGAATTTTTTTCCCCTTTATTATTCAATATCGCGATAAATACCGTACCGTGGACTTGTTATCGCGATATTATCGTACCGTGAGTTTTTTCCGTGCACGCCGCGTTTCAGTTTGTTCCCCCGACGTATGTACTGGTGTAAACACGTTTACCGTGTAAACTCTAGCCTATGTCCTGCGCAAACATCTACAGGCTGCAACAAAGCTATCACTCGATTCAATTGTTATATAGTATATGTATTTGTAACAAGGCCCTCATTTATGAACTGAATAACTTATTTCAAACGATATAAGTGATTGATCATCCCCTAC
>NW_011342739.1:0-5391 GCF_000735185.1 Notothenia coriiceps | reverse complement strand
TTGTCATGATGTAAGTAAGGTGTTTGGGGTGTTTAAATAATTCATGACTGCTGAGAGTATGTGGACCCCCAATTGTAAAAGGCTGTAATTATAGGCCACTTGTAAACAGGAAAAGCTGGTTTAAAGCATGCGACTTTGATGCCCATTCGGTTGTACAAACAGTATGTGATCGTGTTTACAGACAATAAGATACAAAGGTCAGGCATCTTTGTCAGCAACTAAGCTCAACATCCCTTTGGAGCAGATGGTTTTTTCAACTACACAGAATGAACAAAACGCTTGTTATCGTGACTCAGCCCTCTGCCGTTCAGATGCTTGGGTCCCCGGCTGCATTAAATGTGGACTGCCCCTTCGCTCACCCTGAACTGACATTCTGATTCAGCAAGACCCCTGGGGACTGGCCGGGCTGGGATGATGCAGGGTCATATCCACACCGGAGAATGGACCAGAGATGGAGATTCTGGTTTGCCTTTAGTTCCAGGGGAAATTACTTGCCTTTATATGCACACATGATTTTTACCACAGGCCCACAATTATATGTAAGTATGCAGTCATTTAGCTTACTAAGTGTGGTGCTCACTGTTGGAATCATATTGCGATCAAGCCGCTTCAAGGTAAACGGGCACCATTTAGAATGATTTTAGGCTGCGCATTTAATTAAATATAGCTCAAAGGTGAAACATGTTCTAATTGAAAGCTGCTGTTATTAGAAATCACTGTCAAAAATGAAAACTATTTGAACTGCAAATTAGAAATGTCAAAGAAAAAAACTGTGAAGAATAGAATGAGCGGTTCTTAGCCTACTGCAGCTGTTAAGTCGATGCATTTAATGTACATCGTTGAGCTAAATAAAGTGATTGCCACATCTCATCTGGCCCTGAATCACCCCCCGCGACATAAAACACGTAGTATACTAGAGCTGAAGCTGAAGCACCACAGTCTGCTCGTGTACGTCTCCATGGATTTGTGGCGGGGGAGACTCTCATGGAGGCGGTTAACTGACCTGACTGCTGGACTATTGGAGTCACCACTGCTGGGGTCAAGGGCCATGCAACGGAGCAGGAACTGTCCTCGGGGTCGCGAGGCGCCCGCAAATTCACAGATCTGTGTGTGGTGTGTGGTTTCACGAAACTTTGCCATGTGTCACATTTGTTATGTTAATGTTTTTTTGATGAGATGATCTCCATTCTTCTTTATTAAGGGTAAAAAGCAATCGAACTGCAACGATAGTGCACACTGTCTCACAAAGACACTCAGCGATGATAATTCCCAAAGTGAAACATAACCATAAAGAAAGGATGTTAGCTTTATTTTTTTCTGATGAGCCCTATAGTTCTCCCTGGAGTGATGAGCTCATGGATTTACCGTCCATAGGACCTGCTTCGGGAATAGCCTCTAAAATCTTCCTAGTTCTTGGCGAGGTTACTAATATGATGATTGCATGGCAACACTCCTGGTGAGACGCACAGAACAATGGCTTTCCATGGATGGATTTGACTTTTTTATTGATGATCTGTTGCTCCTCTGGAGAGAGAATCAGGACAGGGAGAGCAAATGAAAAAAAGAGAACACAAAAAGTGAACAGAAGCACAGAAAGGTGATAGAGAAGGAGAGGATAGGAAGGGAAAGGGGGGAATAAAGGATAATATGTGGTTCCCAATGTGTGCACAAATATCCATTATGAGTGCTGTAGCGAATGGCCGGTCCCTGGTTTGTGACACTCGGGTGGAGCCGGGTTGATTAAACTGGTGATCGTCCAGACTGCTGCTGCCCAGCAGTGCGAACACTAACCTGAGTAAATTAACATTAAACACAGCAGGTGTTTCACACCAAGGGTTAGTGCCGCTCCTGCCACTCACCTTTATTTCTCTCAGTCTCCTTTCGTGAATTCCCTGCCAGAAAATGCTCATAAGAGTTATTTATGACAATATGCCATTTCATTGAGGAGAAAACAAACAGAAATGTTGATTAAAAGACGTGACGTACAGTATTATACTTTTTTTAACTTAATCCCCATTGGAAGGCTTATTAAGCATGCCACCTTTAAGGTATACTTTGCTTGTAAAGTCAAGCACAATTTAAGCTTTTTGAATTGAAATAAAAACGCCAACTCGCGTTGGACACTTGGAAACTAAATCCAAACATACTTGGAAAGGGTTTGGGAAAAGATCATGGTTTAAGTGTAAAATAAAACATTTTGTGTGGGTACATTTGTGTAGAAGGTTATTTTGGAAAAAGATAATGGCTTGGGTTCAAAAAGTGTCTTTTGTTGCATTTATTCAGTTACGTACATAAGGTACGTATATGTAAATGAGTTCAGATGCTTACATTAAAGGGGACCTATCATGCAAAATGCACCTTTTTGATGTCTTTATTACCTAATATGTGTTCCCCATGTGTCGGAAATCCGCAGCGTTAGAAAATAAAACCCCTCTCTCTTTTCCTCCATACCGTAAATAACGTCATAGCGGATGGCACCCACGTGGTGGACCCACGGCCCTATCGGAAGTTTGCTATCAGGAAACAATGCCCAACTTGTTTTGGATGTAACATAGCAAGCATCGCTAACCACTCAGAGCTACCTGTACTGGGAGTGCATGGTGTAAAAAGCAGGAAATAAAGAGAAACTTCACCTTGTGGTAAACCAGCAACAGAGAAGCCTTTGAGCTCCATACTGTTTCAGAAATAATCCTTTGATAATCCATGATTATGCGGTTTCATCAGGGCACAATTTAGTTTAGGACAGTAGCTACCCGTCCCGCATGAGCTCAGCCCCCTCCTTTTTAAAAAAAAGCTTTTATCTCCGAATCAGCACTTTTGAAACAGGAAGTGAAAATTAGAGGGATAGTGAGGCATGGCTAGAAATGGGTGATCTCGTTTGGTTATTTTTGAGCAAAGACTTCATAGACATGTTTTTTATATATTTTTATATATTTTTATATATCTGAGACCTATGCTATTGCCTAAAAATAGCATGATAGGTCCACTTTAAGCTTCAACTGGGGCAGCAGTCTCCTGGGTGAAAGTCATGTAATTCTATGAACGTTCTGTTCATTCCCTCCCTGGTAAGAACTCTTCCACCTGTTTTAAACATTTTATTTGCCAGGCAAAAAGTGCTCAGTGATGACCAGTACATTTGAAATCTGGGGAACCCTTTAATTTTCTCTCTGTTTGTCTCTTGCTTGTCTGCCAACACCGGCTTTACTATTTTGGTTTGGATGACTGTTTTCTGTCTAAATTCAAAATCATCGCCTTAGCCTGGCTAAGGAGTGGCCCTCCACTGCTCTTACAGAGGATAGCCTCTTTCCTTATTTTCCCCTATCTTTACATCCCTGACAGTACATGATACCCAAGGTCAGGTTCCCTCTGCTCCGACTTCGTCGCTCACACAGCACTGCTATAATTATCAGCTTGCACAGCAGCTGCCAACCTCTGTTCATGCTCATTCTGTCTGGTGCAGTTTAGATGATCCCATGGCAGAGCATTATACAACATAATGTAAGCTTTCTGCTGTGCAACGTTCAGCCATTTATCCATCTTATGGATTTAACAAATAAAGCCAAAGTCAGTGTTATGTGGTTTATGCTTTGGCCTGTATTCCTGGGACTTACAGTTTTACGACATAAAATATGTCACTAAATACTCTACTTGTGAAAGTTTGAAGCTTCATTGTCTCTTTAAAACGGAGGATGCTAACAAGTTCGCTTATAGCCTAACGTTAGCTGTTTCCTTTTAATAAGTGTATATAAACACTTAAAATATCATTGACTCTTGTTTAACATAAATGTGTGTTGGCCACAAAGCTTATTTTCTGCAAAATATCTAAATCCGGTGGGAAAAATCCCATTGCTTTTTTTGAGGGACCCCTTAGGAAGCTAATTTACGGTTTTGTGCAAAAATATGTTATCACTGCACCACTCTATACCCATTTGATCTTCAAATGTCAATGCAGGAAGTAAGGAATGAAAGGATGGGTGTCCTGTTTTTTACACATATTTTCTAACAATAATATGTTCTCTACACCAAGTGTTTTTGTTGCCTTAGCTTAACCATACCTCGGCCCAGTTTATTTTCCTGGCTTTGCTTACCTTAATTGCGACGCACAGATATTGGACAGCCCCTCTCTTGCAAAGAGTGTCGGAATATGTACGGTGGCTTTAGTTGACCTCCAAAAATAAGGTGCTGTTATATTGGTCCTTTCTGAGGTAGAAACATGGCGGTGCAACACGACTCCGTGATGAAGACCAGCTCCTATGTAAAAGGGCTCATTCTTAGTAAATGAAAACACAACAGCTCTTGGTCTCAGGTGGTTAAAAAAAATAGGAAAAACATAGTAATACATATTGTATTCTATTACTTCCAATAAACCAGCCTAAATCCTTCACACTGGGCCTTTAAATTAACTTTTTTTTTTTTCCAAAATACATGAACCAGTCCAAACAGAGATGTCACTTTTATTTGATAAGCGTGAATACAAAGGGCTGCATTAAATCAGCCAAACAAAAGCGTGGAATAATATATGTATTTTATCAGCAACTGTAGGGTTTAAACACTTTCTATTTGGGTTATTTTTCGACTTAAATGACATTTCATATATTTCGAGCCCATGATGTTAATTTGGCTCCCACTGGATTTGGACATAAATGTCAAGGACTGTCTTTCATCCTGGTCAGTGCATTCAATGGCAGAGCTCGGTGAGCGGGGAGCCAGAGGTGGGAGCAGGCCCCTCCGCCCCCCCTCCCCCAGTCTGTCTGTCTCTTGTTTTATTTGTGTAATATGTGTTTTGGCCTTGGTCCAGAGCAGGGAAGTGCAGCAATAATAGGATTATGAGTGAGACCCAAACTTCATCACCTGTCTTCTGCAGTGCCAGGGGAGATAAATTGATGAGATGATATATGGTTTGATATGACAAGGGGAGCACAGTTGCACGTGAGAAAATGATATTAATCCAGTTTATTAGGGAGATTGAAATAAATTGTGCATAACCCTATGGCCCTGTGTGTGTGTGTGTGTGTGTGTGTGTGTGTGTGTGTGTGTGTGTGTGTGTGTGTGTGTGTGTGTGTGTGTGTGTGTGTGTGTGTGTGTGTGTGTGTGTGTGGGTGTGTGTGTGTGTGTGTGTCAGTAGATGTTTGGGTTCTGCCCTCTTAAAAAAACACCAATTCATTTCCTTTAAAGGGGACCTATCATGCAAAATGCACTTTGTGATGTCTTTTATACATAAATATGTGTCCCCGGTGCGTCGGGGAACTCACGCAGCGTCAGAAAATAAAACCCTCTCTCTTTTCCTCCGTACCCTAATCTTTTAAAAATGGGTGTACAACGAGCGGATACAGATTCCATCCGAACTGACGTCAAATCGGCAGCGGACCCACTGAAAGTTGCTATCAGAAA
>NW_011342738.1:190779-219006 GCF_000735185.1 Notothenia coriiceps | reverse complement strand
TGCTTCTGTTTGCTCCGCGATGAGGCGCATCCCATAGTGAGACATCTCACTTCATGTTACTCTGAGAACTGGGGTTATGTAAGTAACCTATAGTTATGTGTAGCCTGGCCACCTGGCAAATGTGAGTCCAATACTCAATCTAGTTCTCAGGCATTTATGTTCTTTCACCGTGTTCCCCGGCTGCTTGTTAACTTTGTCTGTCTTCTTCTTCGGTGCTGGGCATGTAGTGTACAGAGGGTTTATTCGAAAAAATGTGTTTCTGCTGCCTGGAGATGAGGTTGATGAGAGCCATGAAACTCAAAGAACAAGCTGCAAACATGTTCAAATTCTTCACAGAGCTAAACTGCAGCACAGTCGTGTTATAAATTTCTCTGAATTCACAACTGTGAGTAACTTTACATAACACAGCCATTTTACCTGTTGTAACAATAACAATATTGATTAGTGAAGCTTTAAAAATGGCTTGTCATATTTGCTCTGTCAGATCTTTTTTTAGAAATGTCCCTGTGCTACACAATCTCAGAAATCAATTTGCTTACAGTCCTGAAGACCAAAACTCTATACATCTTAAATACCCTGGAATACATCAAGCTACAGTTAGATTATAAACCATAGGTTGCTTAAGCTCACAAGGTGCACAATAACACACACACTTATATGTACTGCATAAAGTATGTTATTAAGACTTGTTTCTTTTGCAGTATTAAACAGTAACTAGAGAATGAAATTCCTTAAGAAATTGCTAGTGGGAATGCTTTATGCTGAAATGTAATGTGTAAGAAGAAAGTGAATAATTTAGATTGAAATGATACATGAACACTGGCGGCTTGAATGTGTGATGTGCAACGGCAATTGAAGAAATCTCAAAACTGTCCCGTAGATGTCTTCACGGCTGGACTGTTAGCAGCACACATGTGAAGTTTGAGCACTTTTTTAACATTTTCATAGGAGTTATAGCGCAATCCTCTTTTATGACGAGGGATTCCGTTTCCATGGAGAACGGCATATGATAACACCCCATAATTGACGTAGAGCTGTTGAGGGCTGGACCGTTGACCATTATCTGAAGTCTGGTGCTGTTTTATGGCGAGGGATGCGTTGCCATAGTAACACCACATTACGTAACTTCAGATTTGATGTAGAGCTGAGTTAACCATTATTTGAAGTCTGCTGCTCTGAGCATGTCAGTTGGAGTTATGACATCATTGTGTTCCATGACACAGATGTTTATATTTGAGCTAACAACGTGTCCAGAGATCAAAGGTTTCCATGGTTATGTGCAGTAATCAGTGAGAGGAGAGCATTTTCATTGTTCTGAATGAGAGATAAACCTCTTACATGTGAACGTTTTGTTGAAGAACCGTAACAGATATCGGTGAAATTTCAACGCGTGAAGCATGTCAAGGAAGTTGAGCATCTGAAGTGTGCTTTTTGTGTACTTTCGGGTTAATAATGTGGCCTTTTTGGCAGATTAACTAAAGGTGTACGGCTAATGCTGTGAGTAAAGATCAGCTTGAATTTACAATTGGCTTTAATGGAGGCATGTTGAACGTTGTTGTCACTTCCTGCTCTCAAGAGGCATTTTGCTGAATTATTTTTGCCTAATCTTTTTTCATTTTTCAAGCTACGAGATGTTTTCCTACGTTTGTCATGACAAATTATGTCTCAGGAGTGTAGGGTTTGGGAATTATGGCAGGTTTGTAAAAAATATGAAAGCGAATTTCAAGCTGTCCTCCACTCTAGCTTTGAGATCACACACCTTAACGAGCTGCTCAATACACACTAATGTAACATCTGAAGAAGGCCTCTTTACCAAGGTCTGAACAACGTCTAATATTTCTATAATTATGAATCAGATTTAAAAGTCGTTTAACATGAACAATATCAGAACGATGTGTAACATTTTAAAGTTGGAATGAGGTTTCTGAGTGAAAGTATGAAGGAACAGTTAGCAGTTGAAGTCGCATGAAGATTTTTCAAGTCTGAAGAGTTTCTCCATTGACTTCAATGTTAACAATGTGAGGAATTATGGGATGTATCTCTGGAATTATTTAAGTTATGAATGAGAAAAGTAATAGCCATCGATTCCCGACCGATCTGAACGTTTTGATGTTTGAACGGAGTTTCTGCGATGTGGAATGTGGGAGAAGAAGAGGCGCAAAATAACACGGCGGAATAATATAGAATTTCGTGCGTCGAATAACAGATAGTTGGAATCAGCATTCCCACTAAATGAACACATCTGAGCCAAAATCATTCTGCCTTGTATATTTCTGTTGAAAGCTGCTGCCTGATTTTGAATTTGATCAAGGTCTCAGTTCCCTTTCCCTGAAGCTAAAGCAGGGTTTTATAGGTCCTACACCTTGACAAAGAACCGCTGCTGATTTGTTATTCCTCTCTTTCATAATTCACAATACATTTTTGAACCAATCTGTTCCCCTGATCAGCACAGCGGCAACACAGAAACCAAACTGCTCTGCTAAAACACAAAATGTGAACATGAGCAATGGCTGACCTCACCATCATTCCAGGGGGAGTTCAGGGTTACACAACCTCCTGTACAGATATTTACACACAATATCGCGACTGTTTTCTACTGAAGAAAAGCAGGAGACTGGGTGATAACAACAGAAACAGGGGAGCAAGAACGAGAGGTTTACATACAACCCAATGGCTGTTGTAACACACTCAGGCACGCAACGTGTGTGATATTTCCCTTTTTAGTGTGACTTGCTGCCACTGCATAGAAAGCACCATTAATCATAATCTATGTGAGCTCCTGTTTAGATCAGGCATGGTCTATCTCAACAGGGAGGGTTAATGGCAAGGGCAAACAAAACTGCCACAGGGCAGGTTAAAACATGACCTTAAAATAAAAGAATGATGAATGAGGGACGAAAAAACAAAAAGTGGTGAATAAAGACACATTTTCCTAACCTTAGTTTACCAAGGGAAGGTTTTCAACGATCATTCATTGTCCTTTTCAACTCCCTGTTTAATATTCATACGTAAGTTACAATTTACCCATGCTGCCCCGGAAAGCCATTGTCCTCTTGTGGCTGATTTTGTTTTCCAATAGTTTTACAGTATCTCTGGTCCTCTGAACATTTCAAACTAATGTTTCTTCCTGATTTGCAGTAACATGTGATCAATACTTATTAAAATGTTCCAACTATGGTCGTTCATATACAAAATATAAACGTTTTTCAACAATTAAAATGCATTTATTGTAATGGTCATGTAATCATGTCAGACCTCTCTGTTTGTCTCTAAGGTACACACAAGGTGATCAAGTCTTCATTGTATGAGTGATGTATACAAACACTAAGTCGAGAGACTTAAGAAATAGATTGTATGCATTTGAAATAAAGAGTTTCACTGAGAAAATTCAGCTTTTAAAAAAAAAAACAGTGTATAGCCTGGCCATCATTCTGAAGTTGTCACACTCCCACAGCTGCCTCAGGGTCTGCATTGCACCAACAGTGTTACATCATGAAAATAACTTATTCTCTCGTCCATCTCTGTGACTGTTACATTCGCCTGACGGACTCCCGTTCAAGCCGTCTACTGTTTTAAATAATCACAATCACTAGAACTACTAATACTACTTTACATTAGGACTTTAAAATCTGCATTATTCATTCTTGTCTTTATGGTTTTGTTTATTATGGTGTCTACAAATTGATAAGAACAGAAATCCTCCCAGTCCTTTTAGGATTATGCTTATGATCAAATCTCATTTAAGTACTGTATTATCAGATTAATATACTAAGCTTTCATTAGTAAAACTACCCCATCATAAATATTACTATACTCAACTGACGGGTCGGGCTTTCCTAAAAGGTCATACAAAAAAGTCAGGGATCGAAAATAATAAGAAAAAAAAGTTCTGCTACACAAACTTGTACACATGTATAGACTTTGTTTGAGGTCCAAATGTTCCAAATTATCCTATTAAACATATGATAATACAGCATTGTATAATAAGAAAAACCTGAAAATATTTGAGAAGAAACATATCTTTGGTATAACTGCTCACAATTTCCAGATATCTGAAATGGTCAAAATGGGGCCAAACTATAAGCACCGTGTATTGGAAGGGTTAACAATCCAAAGGTTTGTAACTACTAGTTTAATCTTTGACAATATATTGTGTTTTAAATATGTTTGATATGAATCTTCCTTTTAAAATTTGAATCTATAAAGGACCAACCATATCTGTCTGATAATTATAGATGACTAAATGTGTGCGGTATCATCAGAAGGCTGAACAGGCTGAATCAGACACTGTTACGATAAAATATCACAGAAGAGCGATAACAAATAATTTCAGGATAAGAATATTAAAATGTTCCTGAAAGGAGGCAGATGTATTTTAATAAAATGATTACAAAGATAGTCAGACAACTTTATATTAGTTTAATGCTGCATGATTTTGAAATTCTTCTCCTGCCCCATGCACTGAATCATTGCTCACTGTTCTTTTTGTCTGTTTGTAAATGCAGCCCAGGCTTCATCGGAGTTTCTCCCTATGCAGTCAGACAGGTTTCATTGACTAGTTCAGCTACACAATCATCAGAAGTAATGAAGCATAGTGTCCTGTGGATGTGACAGGAAATTCTTATTCTCTTTTGTGTTTCACTACCTTGCAGGGATGTAAAAGTGTGTGCAGCTCAGAGAACTGCTGGGGCAGCAGAACATTCAGGAACATTTGTGTTTCAGTGCTAAGCCGTGCAGGCACCAGAAATGGCATCAGCTTTTGTTATTATGGTAAAAAACCTTCAATGAGAATTAAGTCTACTAAAACTTGGGTTTCAATGGATGTGGACAATAACTGATTTTTACCAGGGTTGATAACAAACACAGCTTTAAAATAAGGCATTGTTTTGTAGGCTTTGTCCTCAATCACATTCTTCCTCATGCTGAGCGGAGGATTAAGAGTGTTATCCTAATGTGACTGCAATGAATGGCAAGCACACTTATTCATGCTGAATGAAAAACACATCTGCATGTTTGAAATGTTTGAAAATGATGAAATACGGAGTAAAAACCGGGCAAATGTTTGCAAAGACTCTGTAAGTGTTTTAATCAGGAACTGAGATATTTAAGAGAAAATCTTTTTCAAACCAAACCTCTTCACCTTTCTGATGAATAGCATCCATTGTTATTGGTCTCCTTTGTACTATCTCATTCAATTCAAATGCACACTGCAGCATCCGCCTCATAGAAATTACCCAGGTTATTTAGCTGTGTACATGATAGCCTGTATTGGGCAGTTACTGTATCTATGAAACCCTGAGTATGATGTTAGTCTAAGGATATAGATATTCGTCAATTTATCCTATTCAAACGTTTGTGTGAATTGTTGTGGAGTTAATTTTGGTTGTTTATTAATTTATTTTCTATTTATTTATTTCAATCATGACGCATTAATATACTGGTTTAGTTGTGCAGATTGTCATGCAAAATAGGTCTCAGTTGGGAGGGAACCTTGGTTCCAATATTTTGTTTCCCTTGGGACTCATTTGATGAGGGACCGTCAGCCATCTTAAAAAGGGCCAGTGAAATGTTTGTCAGTCNGTGTGTCCTTGGCTAGTATACATTTTTTTTTTTTTTAAATATTTAATTTTTTTAATTATTGATTCGAAAATAATATCATACAGTACTATTACGTCTGGGTCTCTGTGTTTCATTAAAGCTTGGCTCTGTGTGTGTTTGGAACGAGCCATTTTGTGTGCGTGCGCCAGCGAGAGAGAGAGAGAGCGCACCGGTACCAGAGATTGTTGTTGTTAGCTTCTGGTGCTAGCGAGCTACGCTAACGGATATAAGGAGTTTTTCCAACAACAAAGTGGAGGAGAGTCCTCTCCTGTCAGACTGAGAGACTCAGTGACCTAAAGGACTCTCTCAGTGTTATCTCAGTGGGTCTCAAACGTTTTGGTCACCATTAATGTAAACAATTATTTCCGAGGCACACGTTTATATGATCATTATAGTTATGAAAAAATAAGAGAATAAATTAAAAACAGGTATGAAATACTATATGACATTAAAAAAAGAATAAAGTTTAAAAGGGTGATTTGTAAAATATCCATAAAGAAAAAGTAAATCTGNATTGAGACTGAAAACATATATTTTTGCCGCTGCTTTTAATTGAGCTGATCATATGCGCACTGCAGTATGCATTTTATGCATGTATTGTATAATTGTTGTGTTTAATTTATTATCTTTGCTTTTTAAATGCCTGTTGTAAAATGCCATTATATAATGTGTTTCTGCTGTATTTATTCTTAAACATCTTTTATTTTATTTTGTAAAGCACTTTGAATTGCCGCGTTCTGAAAGGTGCTATATAAATAAATAAACGTCCCTTCCCTTCCCTTCCCTTGCCTTGCCTTGATAAAAACATCTGGACACTGAGCACAGTTTTATAAGGAGAAGTCTAATCAGCTGCGCTTTTGGGGGTGTACTTTGGGTGTGTAAGCCATTACCCAAAATTGTAATAGCCCATTACTCATGGAGATCCCAATAAGACCTTATCATTGTGAGCTGTTGTCTATGTTTAAAGTAGCTAAACAAAATATATCTTGTTAGCACCAAGTCATGCTGGAGGAATCAGGGCAGCTCTTCAATGTGAGGAGTCACCATGGAGACGAATCGACTTTTTTTTGTCATTGTCTCTTTAAACGAAGCAGCAGCACAATGCTTTATTCCCTTGAGCTGTCAGCAATGTGTTTCTTTACTGTCCTCAACACAATAGACAGGCTGTCTTGTTCGGTGCTCGCCCTGGAAAACCTTTTGGCTGCAGGAGCTTTGGCACAGATACAGTATCACTGTTGCCATAGGAAATGCTCCTCTAGACATCGATTGTTAACATAAAATTGGCAATTGTATGGTGAATCTGACAACTGATACATCCAAACATGTATTGTCCATATTTTACTTTAGAAGTGGGCTTCAGGACTTCTATTTGAGAAAGTCCTTGTTGTGATGTCTGGCTTGATGCTGTCGATTTATCGAGCCAATACTGTTGAGTGAACTGTAAAATGAGCCTTCTTTGCTCTGCACAACATACTGCCATGCATACACCAAGAGGACATAAAACACTCCATTTTGTGCAGTTTTCTTATGTTCAGAGCCATGGTGAGGCTCTGATATTTAGCAAGTCTGATCCAAATGATTGTCAATGCAAATGTTCAATTTAAACATGTTTTACTAATACAAGTAGGCCTAATGTAAATGAGCCCAGCAGCATTTCATCTGGGGGGCAAACTGTGTTTTGTGCTACTGAACCTTAAATATTGGATATAAAGACACTTTATTTGTAGAAAATGTGTTCACCACACATGCATTGGAACAGAACATTGGAACTGAACATTGCTCACAAGTGGTCTCGGACAGGTTATTTTTGGCCACACCATTAAAGGGATTACTAAATCCAATAAAACTGAATGTGATGCATTTGATTGAAAGTAACTAAATGTTGGTTAGTGAAAGTGTCAGTAATGTGTTATTCAAAACGTAGTGAGAACGTTGTGTTTTACTTTCACTATTTGTACTCTCTGTTATGAAAATAACTTATAACTCTGCGTAGTTAGATATGTTTGTCAAATTCAAGTGTTTAATCATCCCTGTCAGAGTTCTGTTGAATAAATGTCCTAATGCTTTTTTACTCAGATCGTCAAATTCAAGTTAGAACATTGTTAGCTTACTTGCATATACTTCCTAGAATGCATTGCATTTACTTTAGGTTATCCTAAAGTATCGGGTATCCTTCTGTTTCTGAGCTTCTGCCTGTTAGATACCTCCTGCACCCTTATCATGAAAGGCAATTGTTTCCATTAGTGATAAGCTAAATCAATGTTAATTTGAAAGTTAAGAAAAAACTAACTACTGTAACTTACAGATGTCTACTTGGAGTGAGTTACCAAAAGTAAAAAAAAAAGTTTGATAAACCTGAATCCTTTTAAAAAAGAAATGAATTTGAAGCACCTAAATGAACATCTTTTTTGAAAGGGTTTCTTATAGATATATGTCTTCCATACAGAGTGGTCCTCGTGTTGCCTGTTAGCAGATTAATACTTGCATAAGCTCTATATCCTTCATTGTGCTCTCTCATTAGATACAGCAGACCCCACTTACAGTATCAGGTGCTTAATGGTGGAGTGGTTGATAATGGTGCTTTGGCCCATTCATACTGTAAGTGAGTCACAAGATGACCACTCAGGCACAATTAATGTTTCAGCAAGGCTTTTAAATGAACTCTTTTTACTCACCATCTTCAACTCTTCCCACATCTTAGTTTATCTTTATGTCCGTCTCCCACCCTCCCACTTATTCAACTCGTAGTTCTGCAATTAGTCCTTATTTTCTCTCAAATGACATTTAATACCAATGAGCCAGTGGTGCAACAGACTCCGTAGCAAACAGGCAAAAAGATGAAGCAGATGATGCTCAGAAACACATTAGATGTGACATTTAGACTTCACCAAGACTACAGAGAACCATTTTGAACCAACAGGTAGACAGCATTGATGTTAACTGCCCCAACTCTCAGGATGTGGTCGCATCTGTAGATCAAAGCACTATTTGAAACCACTCCAAACCATTAAACATGTTGTGCAGGCCTCAGGCAGCGAGTCAACACCGCCTTGAGCATTGACTATGTACTGTATGTCATAAAATGCTTATATGATTCTACTTTCAGGAAGAGCTCAACTTAACAATGCCTGATGTCATTACATTATAACCATCATCCAGAGGAAGGCTTTAATGATAATGATTCTGCATGTTGGATATGATGGATGTCTGCCCACATACAAACAGGTGGCCTCCTGCAGGCACAGCCATCTCAAGCTCATCAATATCACGTTTGCTCACTAATATTCTGTTTGCAGAGTGTCTATGAAGAAGCCATTCCTTTTTCATTGATGGATAAACGGTGAATATGTTCACAAACTAATCATAAATCAACAGTGCAGCCCTGAAACTAAAGTTCGGAGCACACAACATAAACACAGATTAAGACCCCAGTCAGCCATCAACATTGTTAAAATGCTCGTGCCACAAAGGCTGGTGTCTTAGAGTACCGGAGTATGTTAATGCCACTGAATAAATTATTTCTGTGACATTCAGGCAGCTGTGTTGCATGAAAATACTTCTTTAAATGATCTGAAGCCATCAGGGCTTCATTTAATATGTGTGTGGTTAACTGCTGCATATCTGTTTCATTGGATTTTTTATTGCTAATTGAGGATTTTACTTGGGTCATAATAAGTTATTTCAAGTATAAAGTGTTTATAACCTTAGGGTTCACCTTTCTCCATTGTCAATGCACATAGGCAAACTTAACATCCATTTAAGTTTATTTTCCAGAGATAAAAAATAAACTGTGTATTTGAAGTTTAGAACCTAATGAAATAAAGAAAAAATGAAGTGTATCCAGAGTTTAAAGCTTATGAATGTGTACAACTTTTAAACGTATTATGCATTTCTTTTACAACACAAGTTAATTGGCACATTTAAAAACAAAACAGCAGAAGTTATTTTTAAGTTAGGCTGTATTTCATACGACGGTAATTATCCTCTGCTTTTCATAAAATAAGGGAGTTGATGGCTCTGCCTATGGGTTTCTTTTGCGCTTATACTCAACTTTCATTATAGACCAGTGTGAACCACTGTTGTACGGTATGCACAACCAATGAAATAATGTCCTCTTTTTCTCCTCTGGGATGGACAGTTGTATTTAAAAAGCACATGAAGTGCATCTTGTGGGATTGAGGAGACTTCGTAATCATTCTGATTGCTTGATATGCAGTTTGATTAAATCTGCTTTGAGCAGAAAATAGAATATCATTGACTGTCTGATGATTATGTAGATACATCTTTTGGCAGGTAAAACATATGATCTACTTTATCGCAAATGTTTCCAAAAACAAATTGAAAAAAATAATACATACAGTATACTGTATACGGTATATACAATATACCGTATACAGTATATACAATATACATTGTAACCTGTAAGACAGCAAATAATCAGATAAGTAATTTGCCTTTTATTTTTGTTTAACTTGATCACCTCGCAAAGGCAGAAATGACAGGGTAAATCCTTCAATTTCTGATTTGTATGTAAATATCATTGCTATGATAATGAGGACCATCTGTACCGTAGATAGTTCTGCATTGATACTTTTACTTTTAGTTGTACAATTGTTCCTCTGCCCTGTTTCCAAAAATAAAATAATAACACGCCATATTTGCCCTGAATTTCATTATAAAATGGCTGTGCAGTTGCAGCCAATCACAACTCATCTTGAATTCCATCAGGAGAGAAATACAATCTCATTGGCCATATAAGCAATCGCAAAACAAAGTTCCGATAGTACAACAAAATTGACTGAAAATAAGTTAATGGAGTGATGATAGAACATAATACTCAACGGAAAGTGAAAGCCTCATTGTTGTTAATTAAAGAGCTGCAGCCAAATAGGCCATCTGTTAATGTGATTTTAACTCTGTTGTGGTGGAGCTTACGTTTGCTGTCATGGTGTTAACACAAACCCCGTCCCCTGGGCTGAGGCAGAGGCAGAGCCAGATGAGAGCCTGATCACACAGGGGTCCTCCAGAGACCCCATGAACACAGATTCACATGAGTCCAACGTGGTCTGAGTTCACATGTGCTGTCGCCCGTGACGGAGTGTCTCAACTCCACATGATATCCACACCAAACGTGATGTTATGCTAGCAACATTAGAAATTAGGTTTATATTAATGAATTACCTTGGTAATATCTCATTGCGGCTGCACAAGCACATAGATATTGTGATAAGATAAGATGGGAAATTATTTATCCCCGTGGGGAAGTTCAGGCGTTTATAGCAGCAACAGGGTCAGACTGAAAAACAGGATTAAAAAAAGGTATAAAATAAAGATAAAATACAATACAAATACAAATAATAATACAAAAATTTGAAAATAAAGTGATATAGTAACTTGAAACAGATATGTCCGTAAAACGTTGGTCATTTGAATGGACATATATACATATTTGAATTGTTAAATATATTGACATAAGTGTGCAGATGTGAGTGCAGGTTAAAGCTTGTAAAAACAGTGCAGGTTTTATGTATGTACTGTACAGTCCTGGTTACTATTAAACGGGTTAATATTAGACTTGATATTGTCTTAGATTTTGGATTATATGTTGTCTTTTTTTAATTTTAGAGCTGTTCTATTATTTGCCTTTACCTACTTTGTTATTATATTCACATTAATAATTTTCTATCAAAATTCTCATTGTGCAAACATTTTGGGAGAGCAACAATAGTCTACCCTGCACTTGTTCAGATATGATGACAAATGTTATTAATCACAAAAGGCTATCGCTGAAATTGAGATCCTACAAGTCTCAGATTTGCTTGGTAATCTGATGCAGAGTATACTGAACACTGCAGGCTAGTGCAAGATATTCCCAGCTCTAATGAATAAGTAATGTGTCAGGCTGAACTCCAAGACATGAATTCTGTGTTTTTGCTGTGTTTTTGATCAATGTGTGAGCAGACTGCTCTCTAATGACTATTAAAAGACAACATTCTGCTTGACCCCAGCCAAACCTGGTCAACTGCATTAATAATTAATTACGTATTTGTCTGGAAAGACTGTTAAAATGTCAGCTGTAATTTGGCTGAAATCAAAAATTGGATGGGCTCATACATTTTGAATTGAGACTATATGTGAAGAGGAACTATAGAATATCTGATCAGTCTAATTACTTATACCAGAACACTGTCAATCAAAACTTGGAAAAAACTTTGTGAGGAACACTTGAGAAACTCCTGTCAGCCCAGGACACGTTCTTTCTAACTGTAGTTCAGTGCTAAAACTCTATTTATTTTTTTATAATAGAGCTGTGTTTATTTATAGTATATATCATGTAGGGCCGTATGGATCTGTTGAACACATATTCACACTGAAAAATAGACCATATACTGAAGAGTTTGAGAAAGTTAATATTGTTTACCACCACAATTCACAGGGGGATATCTTATTGAAAGAAAAAAATGTATTGAATTGTTCAGGTAGGAAAAAAATGGGAAGATTATTTCCCCCATGACTTCTCCTCTGTACAGTGTGTGATGGGCCAACATCTGTTTCCCTGTGCCGACCCCATTAAATAGGTTATTTATTTGTCATCCTCTACATCCCCTAGAGCTCTGATCTCAGTGTGGCATTCTGCTGAGCTTTTCTACCTGGCCATTGGAGAGGTCAAGCTAAGTTGCAGGATTTAAAATGTGGAATCTGCAGTGCTTCTGCTCGCTCTGTGGTTGCGGTAAACAACGTCTCTTTCAGTCACTGACAGCTGAACAGCACTGACTCCCCCAGACAGCAACACAAAGGTGATTTTTAAATTACAGGGCCTTGTTCTAGGTGAATTGCGCTCAGCTACCGTAAGTGGTGGCAAAGGTTGACTTGAGTTATTCGATTTCTGTGGAAGCAGCACCCCTCTCAATGGAGCACAAGCAAACAAGCTTAAAGTTCAAATGCTTTTATTGGATGTCATTGTCTGTTACAACAAGGCTAAGTCCTTTCTATTGTGTCATTCCCACTGCTGTGGAGTGTCTCTCTGTGTTTGTGTATCTGTAGAAAGGGAATTATCCACTTATGACAGCCTTTATTCAGCGAAACAATTACCAGTACCATCTCAAAAGTCATTGTATAGATTGCCATGAACTTTTGTATATATGCAAAATTAAATGAAGAATGTCATTACATTTCGTAATTTTCTGAATTTTAAGTGAAATATATTGTCGACAAAGCGATGGAACGCCATCCCATTTGGTACAGATATCAATGGTTCAGAGAGAAATAATCCAAATGACTTTGATGGACTTAGTGACATTTCTTAGTATTTATTGGAAGGATTACCATGAAGTTGGCTACAGGTATGTGTTACTTTCGGTATGATTTGTAATAACCTTGGTGATCCATTCACATTTCCTCATCAGCTCAAGATTCAAATGTGTCTAAAACTGTTTTTTTTATGAAATGCCTGTTAAACTCATGACTATCAGACTCCGCACTACTTTTTTTTTTATTGCTAGTTTGCTGATGATTGCATCCTGTTGAACTTAGATATAGAACTGTCTGTCGAATCTGTGTTTAACCTGACATTGCTGTGAAAATTGCTGTGAAAATGCTGGTGGGGGGGCGCAACAACGGTAATTAAAGTTTTAAAGTCTCAAAAATGCTACAACTACTGTCACAAACTGGATGAATGTGAAGTATTTGAAAGAGGATGAAAGCGTAATTAAGGAGTAATTAAGGAGCACTATTGGAGTGACTTTGATGGTTATTGGACAAATTGGACTATTATTTGGATTCCCGCTGTATGAAGAACTTAAAGGATGGCGCAAGTGGAAACAAAGGGATTAAACTGTTTAAAACACATGCTCAAAGTAAGCCGGATTTTGCCGATGTCTTTATGTGGATTCAAAAGTCGTAAATAATCTACAAAATGGAGGAGACCGATCTGATTGGAGCAACTGTGACAAATAATCCAACTGAAACCGGCATGGACAATGACTATGTTTTAAAAATGGGCTTATCCAGACAAGCCAGGTTTGGACACTTTATGGGCAGAAGAAACATTTCTATTAAAGAAAGAATTATACATTTCTGTCTTTTTATGCCTTTAATACTAACTTGAATGTTTATTAAAATGAATTAGTCAATTATTTTTCATATTTTATTGTAATGTAGAGACAAGGCTTTTAGTGACAAAAAAAGTAAAAAAAAAACAAGTCTAAATATGATATTTGGCCTCAAATCATCTGAGGCCTGGCCCCTGCGATCTTTGGCACCACCCCTGCTATCTTTGGCGCCCCCCAGGTTGGGAACCACTGCTCTATGAGATGAAAGCAGGGGAATGATGGGAGAGGGATGGGGTGTGAAGGGGAGTATGGAGCTTCTGAAAAATCGATAAGAGTGTATTTCTGACGCGCCGAAATGTGAGATTTTTTGTATCCTTTTGTCATATTCTTGACAGTCAGGAAGGGCCATGCATACACATGTACAACATTTTCCCCTTTTCCAATTGACATTGAAATGCGAAGAAGCTCTTCAAATTTGTTCCTGACTTCTCATTTCTATCATCTCATGTCCTCATGTCCCCAGCTATTGTAGAACTGATTTGATCAAATCCAGTGCTCAATTATTCTTCTAGCCCCCTCTCTTCATAAAGCATCACCTGCATTGCCTTTCAGTTCGAAACTTGTCAGTGAGTAAGGACTGATCTCAATAGACAAGAGCGGACACCTTGTTCCCTGTCACACTTCATAACAAGGGCATGGCCTGCTGCCAAGTGAATAAAAACTACCTCAAAACTTAAGAGCCTACCTGCAGGCTATCTTCAAGACCTTCAAGAGTTTCATCTATACTTCAATGACTTGGTGCAAACTATACAGCGTGTTGCTTTTCACTCTTTCAGTCAACCCAGGGACCATCATTAGCTGACCGTTGCTCTGTGAGCCCAGAACAGAACAACTTGTGACTGTCCAGCACTGCTGTGTCTGTGAGTGCTGAGAATTAAAGTTACTGTGGGTGAATACATTCAGTTGGTCTGGGTCATAAGGATTGGCAATGAGGATGATGCAGATGTACGGAGCCCCTAAAGGTTCTTAAAAAAATAAAAACAACACATCAAACTGCCCGATTATTATGCCATATTATTAGTTTTATGAAGACGATGTCCGGTTGTGTGTGTGCATTTATTTTCAGAAGATATGATAGTGTTGTTCGTTCCGGTGCACTACGACAGGACTAAGCACTACATCGAGATTAAGATTAAACACATTTCTTTCACTTGGGAGTACACATATACCTATGGAGTTAGCCAGATGTGTATAAATTACTGTTCATGGTAATTTGAAAACAAATGCCGGTGTCGGACACACACATACACCGAACACACAGAGCGGAGCTGAGCAGAGCACAAACACACACACATCATGCGCCCTGGTGACCGGACATCTCCTTAAAACGAGTAATAGGGGGGAATAATCGGGCAGCTCGATGTGTGTAGAGGTGTGTGTGTGTGTGGTTAAAACATAGCAGCCTTGATCTCTATTCAGCTGCTCTAATGAAGGTAATCACAGTGAAGGAGGTGTGTAAAAGACCATGAACCTTTAGGGGTTCCATACAGATGTTTTAAACGTAGTGAAAGTAGTTATTGTGGATGCCCCTTGTCCTAGATGTGAAAGTCTTTTTAAAGGCATTATAGGCGTGTTAATGTACAATTGTTTTTTTGTTCGTTTTCAAAATGCTGATAAAGTAAAACCTTAAAAAAAATGTTGCTAGTGTTTTTTTTACACAAATTTACAGTAGCATTAAAGGTGGGGTAGGTAATTTTGGAGAAACCAGCTCGAGTGCGCTAGAATTTGAAAATACACAGGCGGAAAAAATCTGCCACTTCCTTACAGAGCCCCTCCTCCAACACACAAGAACGCGCACATGGACAATGAGGGCACGAGACAAGTTTGTGCACAGATGGAAGGCTGACAGGCAGGTAGGCCATCCAGTTATTTTAGCCGGGCCGGCTCAGATGATTGGTCGTGCTTTTTACAGTACTACGGCTTCCACAGATGACATTTTTTTATGGATTTTTTGTCAAAGCACTTCAGATATTCATTGCTATCGGGATGTTAAGAGCATTCCATGGAATATAACAAAAAGTGTATCTCGAGCCGGTTTCTCAAACTTACCTACCCCACCTTTAAGCATAAATCAAAATGTTACACAAATACTTTAATTATGTAAGACAAACCATTAACAGCAAAATAAATCATGCTATAGAAAAAAGTTTTAATTTCCTTTTCTTCAGTCATGCAGATAATGCTTGCTGTTGCCTGTCTATCTTTCTTTTTTAATAAGTTATTAATTGAAGTAGCACAGTGGAAGTCCAAATCAAGATTTATCTTTATTCATAATAGCCCCACTGGAAGCACCATGCAGGCCTTATCTATCCCCGTGCTCTTCATTGTTTATGTATCTCTGTTTGCTCAATCCTGTTTGTATCCACCTCTCCTCGCCTGCATTCCTCCATGTGCCCAGACCTTAACAGCAGCCTGCAAAACACATGACATTATCTGATACAACCAGTGTGAGGCGGTGCAAGCGTGAATCACATATGCACAGGTAGACACACACACACACACACACACACACACACCCCATGTATACATCACACAGGGGACATTACATTGACTTACATGCATTTCCTGGAGACTTATCCTAACCTTAACATGCCTAATCCTTACCAAGTCTTCACCCTAAAATGAATGATTCCCCTCATGGGGACCATTTTGTCCCCATAAGGGAGGCGAGTCCCCACATGTGACCACACACACACACACACACACACACACACACACACACACACACTTCTGCAGGGCTTTAAAATGACTGCATTGGCTGATATGGTAAAGGTATGGTTTATTTAACAGCCATAGCAGTTGTTTGTTTGATAGAACTCATTTATTATAGAAGCATGCCCTGAGTTGCTGTTTTTGTGTCATACAAATACATCACAGCAAAGGGTCATTCATATGTTGTGCTGATAAAGTTTCCAAGGGTCCGCATTAGTCCCTGCAATGCTTGTTTTCTTCCGCCATGTTCACAAGGGTTACACGAAAGGTATGCGTGCAGACCCAAGTGTTTGACCAGGATTGTAGGCTTAGTGCGCCCACTGGTCATGTTCAGGTTTGTTCAATACTCCAGTCCAGGGAGTGGTGTGTGAACCTTGGGCTGAAGAAAAAGATCACAAACTGAATTAATGTTTTAAAGAGAGGTTCCATATAATCTCTCTATAAAGGATTACAAATGGCGTAAAATGGGAACATAACACTGACATGGACCCACAATTTGGGTATTGATGTGATGTACAAAAATGTAAGCTCATATACATCAATAGAAAGATAGTTACATAAAGTCAAATCCCAGAGTCTGTAAGCCATCTTTATTCTACACATGAACAGAATAAAATGTAGTTATGATTTCCTGGTTGCCATCCTATTACATATCACTCACACTTCTGCTCGCAGTTGGAGGTACTCATAGGGACATTTGATTGCGAGCTATAGAGAGTGAAATGAAATGAAAGGTGAGAGACGGATTTGAGAGAAATTGTTAAAATCACATACCACCAGGATATCTAGAATGTATATTGAACGTTAATGTATTCACAATTGAGTTGTAAGATACTGTGCACGTCCAGCAAAACATTTAATTAACAAGTATGGAAATAAAACAAGTAAATAAACAATGTTTTCTGCTGGCACAGAAAGCCTGCATTATCACCCCCATGGAAAATGTCAAGAATAATTTATTCTGCCACTTCCCCGTAGCTTTGGGAGGCTTTGCTGCCTAATATTTAGTACCTATCGCGGCTGAGCAGATGTTTGCCCAGGGAACTGCAGAGTAAATAGTGTTTGTTTAAGGGCCTAGTACACGCAGTGACAAGCACAAACAGATGGTAATAGTCTTGGAATTACTTAAACTGACACCTAAAACTGACATCATAACAAAATCCTTGAGGTGCAGACAGTAGTGATGCCTCACATTAAGCTGGCTAATGCCTCTGTTTGGAAATGTCTGCTGCCGTCACTGCCAACTGAACCCGTCTGACTGCAGCTTCCTCTGTGAAATATTGCTCTGCTCAAAACTGCCATCACTGCTTCTAATTTATTAGTGTTAAGTTGCAGATATTATATTCCGTGGAAGTCTGAAGTCTAATCTGATATATTTAAATGTATCATCACAGACGCAGACATCCGAGTATTACTACCTATAGGAGTCCAATAGTTTTTTCTGAGGATTTATGACTGACTATGTCTGATTATTATTTGCAATTTTTCAAATCAGATTCCAGGCGTCAGACATAATCAACTTATATTATCGGAGATGATTGCTGGGGTTAAAGATTTGCATACCGTCTTATAGTTATGTGTTTTCCTACTTCTGAACAAAACTGCTTTAATCAGAGACGTTCTACTGTATATCTCTTTCATCAGTGAAATAAGTACATATAAATGGGTAATATATAGATCACATATATTTCATATAGACATAAAAAATATATGCCAATCCCATGAAAAGTGACCTTCAAATATTTAAAAAAAATGAAAGTGATTTCTTGTTGTGAAGTACCAACTCACACACTCTACATCTTTGTTTAACAAATAATTCAGTTATTAGATTTGTTAGATCTTCCTCTCTGTGTATCAATAATTTTGACAATTAGACACTTCTAACATGACATGTCTACTCTTGGTTGGGGTGAAAAAAATATCAGAAACACAGTATAACATTATTCAATTTAACAGAACCACAAACAAAAGCCTTAACATAGAGCATGATGTTGAATAAATGGGCACTTCTTTAAAAATACTTTGAACAAAAACTGGACATTATACGTGTTATTAAGTTAGGATCTAGAGCTGGTTGTATTTTTCAATCTGCATTCCTTTTTTTCAGGGTAATAAAGTAGCAACCGAGTGTGTGCAGCTCTTCAGAGAAAAAGTCTGCCAGGAAACCTGAAGTTTTTATTTTGGTTTGAATTTAACATTGATAGATTTAAATCCATCCATCATTTACCCCAAAACTTAAAACATGAGAGGAGGTTTGCCAATCCCAACTGAGCCTACCTTTAGGCTAAAGGGCTCCCACTCCCAGGTTTCTTACCAAACACCAGTTCAAAGAGACAAACTCCTGTGGGGGGGGGGCAAGAGAAGCCAGGCATCCGCTGCACACCCTCTTTCATCCACACGCACAAGCCATATGTAGGTAAGTAACAGTACTATATGTGCATACTTCATTAATCGTTATATTTCCACAACAGATTGTAAACTTGGATATTTTCAATCCAACAGTTTTGTTTGCTGAATGTTTATCGAGCCTCATTAAACGATTAGGTTAACTTTAGACAAAAGGCGTCCAAAGTTTTTTCACTGAGAGCCACATGAAGGAAAGCATAGGAAGGGCTGGGCCACTAGAGGTGAGGTATATTGCCTCAGTTAAGTTGTAAGTTAGCAAATGCAATCAAATATAGGTAAATGATGCTTAATACTTGAATATGCTTCAATAAAAAACTGCCTACATCACAGCTCTCCATAGGTTTTCTTTTTTTTTGTTACAAAAGTGTTGGCAGCTTGCCCCTTAAAACAGAAGCCTCAGATTGTTAGGGGAAATGTGAAGGGGTGTATTTCAAGCGTGTTATGCAAATAAGTTATTAGGTTATTTTTATTAACTAAGATTTGTTAGAAAATGTTTTAAACTTTAATTGAGGGCTTATTAACACGTGAATACTACTGTGTTATATATGTTTACATATATATTTAAGAAGTATAATATAAGAAAAGCACGTGTGGATAAGTTTCAGGTGTGGGCCATATTCCAATATACTTTTAGAATTTGCTGAGGGCTAATTCAAAATGGACAACTTTTATGTGTATAAACTATAAGCCATAGTTTATATACATAACATATTTTAACTTGCTCTTTCTTATGTCCTCTTTCTTATTTAGCTTTTACTCTAGTGAGTCTCCTTTTTATGTGTTTATACATATATATTTAATGAGCATTGCTAAAGGGCTCCATTGTCAAAAACGTAGTTGTAGTCTTGTAATTGTTGTGCACATGATAATAAAGAAACTTAACACCTTAATCCAATATCCAGGAGGGCACACGATGAACCGAAGCGGGGAAACAAAGAAGGCTTAATTAGGAACATCAGAGTAGAGAAAGCTGTTGTGAATGAGCTGATTGGGTGCCTGTGGGGGGGTGTATACGTCTTTATTAAGAAACAGTATACTGAAGTACAAAGATGTGTTCCTGATCGGGCTAATTATAAACTTGCATTGCTCAAAATCAAATCTAATTCATTAAGCAGGTTAAAATACAGATGTGAATATATTGAAACTGCTTGTTTTTTTATATCACTTCCATGGACAATATTCATGCTCACTTTTGGGGAAATGATTTTGCAGTGCTTGAAGAAAATGTGTTTTCTAATATTAAACAAAGAAGATACTTCATATCTCGGAAAGCATCCTTGAGGTTGTCTTCATGATGACATTCTCAGCAACATATTTATTCATGAATGTCTGACCCCTGTGGAAGAAATTCACTTAGTAATATTTTTATATTCATGTTTGAAAAATAATTTGTGCGTTTTTTCTCTTTTCTCAGTGCATTAGTTGTGATTCAAAGGCCATCCATTTCTCTTCTTTTGTTGTACTAATATTTAAAGGTAGTTTGTTGCCTGTTGATCATGTGAATTCCCAGTGGATCAGTTATTTTCTTTGTAGACTTTTAGTTCTGTCTCTCATTAGTTTTGTCTCTCACGCCAAGAAAAAAACAACTACAACAACATTTTGTTCTGCTATCATTTAATAAGATCCTATCATTGTCTCTAGGCTTGAATTCGCACAGACCTTTGCTCTGTTTACCTGCATTTTGTTTGGGGGCCTGAAGTGAAATAGAGGCGTCCTAAACATTCCTGTTGATAAGTTCATGCTGTCAGCGCTATGTCTTATCTGGATTAATGGGTTTAAAAACTTTTCTCTCGAATTTGAACTTGTTCAAGTGTTCTTTCTAATGACACTTTTACCAAGCCTTAATTTATGTCTAGTCACTGCACTGTTGTGTTTCAACAGAAGAAGATTTGTCATACCTCGCCCCACATTTATAATGTAGAGACAGGTAGAGAGATAGCAGAGATGAAACTTGGAGATCAAAGTTAACCTTTTCACGCTGTTCCGCTTCTGACAAGACGTGTGTAGTTTCAGCCATGGAGAAAAATACGATAACAATTAATTTGCATTTATCATGGTGAGTCATCATTTCAGCAGTGTTACCAGCACTTTTCGAGGAAGTGAGTTTACCTCATAACTGCAGCCGAACCCCCGCTGGTTTTATTCTGGCGGGAAAACTTGTATTGCTTTCAATCAAAACAGCCTTGTCTGCACTATCCAAAAAGGTTACGAATCACTGTTGAGATGAGAAATGAATCAGTTTTATGATGAAAAAAGCTATTGTTAAGCTTTGATTTAGGGAATGCACCAATTATTGAGCTGTGACTCAATACCGATATTTGAAAAAACTATTTAGCCAGATTAGGGTTAGTTTATTGGTATTCTGGCATTCCATGTCTTTAGTTTATTTTCACCATTCAAAATACTACCCACTTGAATGCTCACAAGTGAACTGGCATATAAGCTAATGTGGTGACTGCTGTGAACTATAGCGTCATTAAGACTTATTTTAGCTACCTTGAAGAAAAGTCCACCAAATAATTAAAATATTTTAAGCGTATGCTACATTTAGAATGTCTTCACCACTTTACCTGACCATCCAACAATGCGCCTGCCATAGTACAATCCAAACAAAAGACACATTAATTCTACTTACAATTACATTTCTCAAAAATCCTCCGCTTTACATCCTGGCTGGATGCTAATCAAACAATTGGAAGTCTGTAATTAAAGCTATGGGTCACTGATTAGCAAAACATACTGTCATGCAATACTGCTACCTAACAGTATGTTTCTTCTGCCGCACACGGAACTATAATTATCTATAACAAATGTCATTCTAATTCAAATGTAATAAGTGGGGATATTGGGGAAATTAGCATGCTAGCATTAGCTTCTAAGACTTCTACGCTACATCGCACTAAACTTCCCATAAGAGAAAGTCATTGATCTTTACCAAGCGAGCATTATTAACTGTATGTGGGATTAAATTCCAAAAACTCCAAATTAAAAAAGGCTAAATAAATGTGGTGTTGGAGTTGTATCATTCATTGCAAATATTTCCAAATGTTTCCGATCTAGAAGTGTTTCATTCAAGGCTTCGCATTTGCCATCTAGCCCACTCTAAATGATTCCTCTGCTTTAAGACAACTTTAAAGGCCAATTACGCACTACTTGCTGCATCACAAATACCATATTTGTATCCGTCTCTTTATGCGAACTCCTGAAGTGGGATGCCACTCCTCTTGAGTGATACAACAGTAGCTCCTTGGGTCTCCCGAGCTTTCTGGCAGCCTACTTTCTCCTGTAACCTACTTTGGAGGCTTTTTTAAAAGATCCCAAAGAAAGCTTTTTCATTTCTGTTCTCATTGTGTGCTCTCTAATGGAGCCTGATGGAGAAACAGCTGATTGGAGGTTGGACATGAGGAGGGATATACCGTTTGAGAAGGTGAGACACGTGGGAAGATGGTTAGTGCAGGTATGTGTATGATTTATCTTTTGCAGCATTGTGGGGTTTTATTCAACCAACAGATGATCTCACTGATTTTATTGCTTCTTTATTGCATTTAATCTTACTACTGCATACTATCACATAAGACAACACATAAAGCTTTCAGTCTCTAATCCTGTTTGGATTTGTTGAAACTGCCCCTTAATATCCGTGGTTGTTATAATTTTGAGGCTGAAATGTACTTGAGCAGCTGTTTGGAGAGCCATGTCCAGAAGGGTAGCTGTAATCCAGTAAACCATGTCTTTCTCACTAGTGATCAGCTGCGTCTGGTTGACCATATGTGGTGGGTAACAGGTCCCTGCTCTCTGACTCGCATCATCTCATTCTTTTTGTTTTTCCTGCCAATACTTCTCTACCCTATGAGTCGTCGGTGTTGTGTCTGTTTTGTGTTAATCCAGCCACAGTGGGTGTTTGGCAGTAGTCTGTTCCTGTCACAAGAATAGTATATTGAAAGAGTAACTTGGTAATTGGACATCAAAACTGTAAAAAATGCCATAACAAAGTTTTTCCTTGAGACCCAAAAAAAAGTAGATAAAAGGATGTTCTTTTTTTCATCTTTGCAGCCTGTCTTAGAAAGGAGCAAAGGCTTGTTGGTTTTAGTCTTTAAATTGGCTCAGAAAAAGAGTGAGGCGATTGAAAAACCAACTCATAGAAATGGACCACAAGAAGAATAAATATAGCAGATATATTGGAATCCACTCGCCTCTATTTGCCATAACAGGGAAACATCAGTTACCTTGGAGAATTACCCGGCTACAGATACAGTTGACTGTATCTGTGTTTTATGACCATATTGTTCCATAAAATGTGAAACTATCTGATGGCTGGCAATGCAATTCAGAGCATGGACTCCCAGCCATGTATTTCTACTGAGCCTAATTGTGTGAATGACTTATTGTGACAATGTGTTAACTCTTACTGAAGGACAGCCATTAACGTATTTTCATTGAGGCTCAACTTTTATGCGTTGATTTATATCATGTTTTCTTAAATTATCGAGTCATGGTGCTTCTTATTTGGGGGAGTAAAGGATAACAAGTCAGCATCACTGGAGCCACACTATTGGGGGTATGTATTGTCCATTTCCATTCGGGTTTAGGATGGCCTTTGATGTAATAAGTGCTCAATGCAAACACATAATCTGAGATGTAAACGGATTAGCTGTCACACTCTACAGGCATTCTGGCCGACTTCTAGCTCTCATAGAATATCAAAGTAATTTGTAGGACAGTGGGTTGGCATGTCATATCCAGCTGTCCTTTGATATTATGTCAATTTAGTGTAGTTCCTGACCAGTCTGTGCAGAGTTCTTTATTGCTCCTTTGCTGCAGTTCAATCACAGAATTACCAGACTGGCTCATTAGAGAAGGAATGACGGTATAGCACTTCCTGCTTATTAATTGCCACATTTTCATTTCCTTGCCCCCAATACGACACAGGAGGCAAGTTCCCCCGATCCACAGCTAATTGTGTTGCGTTCCCTCACATCATAGTTGAGAACCATTGATCAAGAGCTACAGCTCCTTCCACTGGATACACCCACAGTGACAGAGAAGGCCAGGAGGATCAGAAGCAGACGTCAGACAGAGACGAGAAACTAATTAGTTAGATCGTTTGCTTAAATTATGACTCCTCTTGTCCAACATTAGACTCACCAGATGTCACATATTGTAAAGTTCATAGAAAACATAAATCAGCAGGTAGACTCTAAAATATATTACCAAATAGAAATACTTCCTGAATGTGAGGACATTTAAGGTAGAAATGGCTTCTGTGTGTTTGCAATGTACAATATATTTTTTAAAGGGGCCCTATTTTTGGGTTTTCCCTGTGTTTGCTTCCGTGACATAGTGATATCAATACGTACAGTAACACTTGCGCTTACTTTGTCTAGTGCTCCATACTTGCCAACCTTGAGACCACAGAAATCGGGAGCATTTCAAAACCAACCCGGAGGGGAGAGGGGGGCGGGCACCATCCTTGATGGAGCATACTGTATGTGTGGGCTGGACCTGTATTTCACAGGAAAGGAGTGAGCAGAGGGTAGAGTTGTCCATTCTTGTTCAGTTTTTCTTTGACTATCTTCCTCACCCTCTCAGACTTTGAGTTGCGCGTGTTACTAAAGAGACGCGCTACCATGGAAACCAAACAATGGTGTTGCTGTATTAAAGTCCGAGTGGAAACAGTCTTGAGTAAATCTCAATTTGTCAGAAATCGGGAGAAATGCGGGAGAAATATGATCCCGGGAGGAAACCGCGAGAGGGCAATGAAATCGGGAGTCTCCCGCAAAAATCGGGAGGGTTGGCAAGTATGCTCCAACACACTGTAGGTGATAGGCTAAGCAGTTGATCAATCACAACAGAGCTGCCCTGAGCTCTGGTTTTAGACAGAGGGTGAAAATAGGAGCTGCAGCCCAGGCAGTATGAGAACAATAAAGACCTTTTTGAACATTAAAGTGTGTAAGCAGTATAGGCAACAACTACATGTATAGGGCCCCTTTAAGTTATGGCACAATTGTCCCCTTGGACTCTAGGATAAACTGTCTAAAGTCAAAGTCACCGAGTGATACGATGGCCTCGTAAGAACTCAGATGCTCAATTCCGTTGCTTGGTAATCTTCTTTATTGTTAAGAAAACCAAAGCTATCAATAATGACTCCTAGGCTCTACTAGGATTCTCCATATAATCACTAGGTTCAACTAGGTGATGTAACATGAATCTCTGGTAAACAGGCATAGAGATAACGACATCACAAGACGAACCGACACCAGACAAAGGGAGAGAAGGACTAAATATACACATTAGGCAATGGGGCACAGGTGGACACAATCAGGGGTGGGAACAACAATCACTCTAGCAGGTGCCACACGGACAGGAAGTGCCGACACCTGGAGAGAGAGAGTAGAGTAATTAACATCAAAAGACAGATATACAAAACACTAAAACACAACAGCTAACAGGATACTATCGCTAAAACCTTACACTGAGCTCACAAAACAAGAACAGTTTTTGCCATAACTCAAAAAATAATATTCTAATCATGACAATTGTTCGGTTTTACTCCCACCGAAAGGGTTGGACAACACGGGGCGTGACCACTCAGCTTTAGTTATCAACCTAAGAGAAAACACATAATACACAAATTACATAAAACATACACCACAAAAGTCTGTCACCATAAACCAAACACTCACTGGCTCCCCGTGTGCCCTGTGGCTGATCAAAACATGACTGACAAACATTTCACTGGCCCTTTTTAAGATGNTTTGGTTTTCTGGTTCAACCTAAGTGACGGCAGGCTGAGATCCTCACCGCTGATTGGCTACCGCGTCAAATTGAACTCGAACGGTTGTCGCGGCCCCCTGAGGGGGCCGCGACAACCGTTCGAGTTCAATTTGACGCGGTAGCCAATCAGCGGTGAGGATCTCAGCCTGCCGTCACTTAGGTTGAACCAGAAAACCAAAACATCAGCCGTTAGCTGTTAGCACTCAGAGCTCACAGCTCCTCATATCTGTTCAGAAACTGGACAAAAGTTAAACAAGTACAAACCACAGACTGTCTGTGTCATGGCGAATACAGTCGTTGGTTTATTTATGTCTGTAGGCCGTTGTTGTGAGTGTGGATGGAGCATATACAGCGTTTGCTTAGCCTGATCGATCCGATCTCCATTCAGAAAAACACGCATTTTAAAAGGTGTTTCGCCTGCCGTCTTGTCTGCAGACTTGTCAAAGCATTAATTCATGGTTTTTACTAACCGGTATCAGTATGTTGTTACTTCGGCATCATTTAGAAACGTGTATTACAATTAAATCACGGTAAAAATATATTCATTTTGTTGTAGTTGTAGCCCCCTGGCCAGCGCATCTTGTTTGAATGATGAGAGTAAACACAGCTGACAGCCGCGGTGAAACTCGAGCATTTTTAGAGCGATGCGATAGGAGTGATTAGAGCGGAGCGATTAGAGCGGAGCGATTAGAGCGAAGCGAATATTCGCATCGCGTCCGGTGGGAACGCAGCATTAGAGGACTTCTATTTCACTCTTTTCATGTTTCAACTGTAAGGAAATGTGCAACTGATTTTCTTATAAGATTGTGGAAAAAGGTGTGGGGAAGAATATATTTATCAGAGGATTCTTCTCTTTAAAAGCAGTGACTTCTCCCAAGATGATAGTTATGTCCTTGTGCTGCAAGTCTTTTTGACACATCTAAAACACCTTGAATGAAACAACCTCTGAAAGAGATAAAACACATTTGGTTACAAAAAATAATTGCTGCCGAGTCAAATAAATTGTTCAGATTTATTTCTGTATGTGAAGGCCAAAAAGAGCCAGCAGCTTGCATCTTCATGTGCGTTTAGTTTTCCATTTCATTGACTCTTTCCCCCATCTTTAAATCCTGATCTGAATGGCTTGTTGAATCTCGTGTTTTCTGACAGAAGCATACACTGCCTTGGATTTCTTATTTCACAGTTTGTGGTTGGGTGGGCACTCCAGATAGTCAAATGCATGTGCACAAGCACTGCAGAAGAGAATTATTCATTATATGTCGCCTTTTACTCAGTGTGGAATGACTCTGTCTGGCATTCTTGCAGTACGGTACTTATCTCTTCTCCCTCTCTTTCTGGAATTGCTGTTGTTTGATGGCATGAAGCAAGTTTATAGAGACACAGTTTGTGTAGCTTCAACCTGTTAAAGTTTTCCTGGCTGCTATTTTGACTTTAAGCCCACTGCAGTCAGTCTGGTGCATGGTCCAGTGACAGGAAAAAGCAAACAGCAATTTGACAGTGTGTTACAGTAAATGAACTACTGTATCTAGGACATAATGACATTTGAGAGTTGAATTAGCAAAAATAACAGAATAGTTTGAAAGTTGACATCTCTGAGACGACTGCCTCACATAAGTTTGGATGCTTCAAGGTGAAAACCACATGATAAAATAAATTACTGTGACAACTAACGTTAAATCCTAAGAGTTCTTATTTATCAGTAGTCGAAGCTTTATGTCCCCACTGCTGGAGAAATCCCTCTGGAGATAATGGTTCTTATGAAAACGCTATGTTTATGTAATTGAGTTCTGTCAGCCCAACAGATTTGTCATTATAGCATCAGCTAAATATAGAGGTGAGTGAAGCCCTCATGTAACCTCGTAAAAAGGATGTCAAGGATTTCCAGGATGAAGGAGCAAAGCCACTGAGGAAGGGCGGATGAGAAAAGATATTTCCAGATATAAGAGGTTCACACGCAGATTGTTTAAATAACATTTATTGGCTTACACACAAAATTCTTATCCAAGCAATGTTTACTTGTTGACTAAACAACCCATCAAAATTGTATATATTTCAATATGTGAGTAAATGCCAGATTGACTGTGCTTCATGCATGGACCTTCTTTTAGATAGCTTATTCCCTTTTATCAAGCAGACACACTAGCATATAAGCGTAGTTGGCAAGACATCAGAGGTGCACTCCAAGAGCTATCAGTTAATTATACAGATGTCCTTCATGAGTATGCATTTAAGAGAAGGTTGTACAAATAACAGGAGAGGTGCAGTTAATTACACATCAAATATAAACACTATATTTATTTATGTTCACACATAGCAACATTTAGTTTTGAATTCCAATCTTTCCACCACCGATCAATAATATAGAATAAGTTCTAAAGTTATATTAAAGGTCACCTACTGTATTATGCAAAATCCACTTTTTCATGTATTTTCTACATAAACATGTGTCCCCTCTGTGTTAAGAGATTCTGAACGTTTCAGGAAAAAAAGATTCTCTCTCTTTTTGCCCTGATCCATTTATATAAAAACCTGTCTGAAAATGAGCTGATCAGATTTTGGCCACTTTATGATGTCATAACGATGTTTTGGCTTGTGTAACCATTAGCCAATCACCAACCAAGGTTAC
>NW_011342738.1:190487-190753 GCF_000735185.1 Notothenia coriiceps | reverse complement strand
AGTATTACTTGTGGGGACCTAAATCTGTTTACACAGTCACGTGTGGGGACTCGCCTCCCTTATGGGGACAAAATGGAGGTCCCCATGAGGGGGCATGTGTTGGTTATGGTTAAGGTTAGGATAAGTCTCCAGGAAATGCATGTAAGTCAATGTAATGTCCCCTGTGTGATGTATACATGGGGTGTGTGTGTGTGTGTGTGTCTACCTGTGCATATGTGATTCACGCTTGCACCGCCTCACACTGGTTGTATCAGATAATGTCATGT
>NW_011342738.1:179312-190417 GCF_000735185.1 Notothenia coriiceps | reverse complement strand
CCCCACCACCTTATCACCTGAATCTCCTCCTATAGAGCACCATTGTGTTCTTTTTAACCAAATATCTCGCAGAGGGTTGTGGGGAGGGGCTCCTTATTTTCATCTAAAGTAACAGACAGAGAATCAGCACTTTTGAAACAGTGCTGAAACAGAGTGGATTATGGGATGCTGCACTGGGTGATCTGTTGGTATTTGGAGCAAAACACTTCAGAGACATGTTTTGTATAGCTATAATATATTGAGGAAAAACAGTATAATAGGGGACCTTAAAAGGAAACATTTATTTAATTTGTATTCTATAGATATTTCTATATACTGTAGCTACAGATACACAAACATCAGGGGAACTTGAATTTCATTAGGATGACTACTCAGGACATCATGAATATCTGTATGACATTTCATAGAAATGCATCAAACAAATTGCTTCAGTAAAAAACAAACATGTCAACATGCTGTAGTACTAAAGCCAAGATCAGGGGATACCAAGACAGCTGGATGGACATTTCAGTCTGGACCAAAGAGGTAGACTGACTGACTTCACTGGTGTCACTGCCAATAAACTCTCTCTTATGTTGCTGGCCTGCTGAGCTGAATCTGTGTTCTGACTGCATTAAATATGACATAGTTGTGACGAAAGAGCGTCTGCAATTCTATTCATTGTAACTATGATTATGAAAAATGATGGACAGCAAAAACGATCAATCTTTCTAAACCTTTAAACCTTTATTATGATACTTTTTCATATGACTGAGTGACATCTTCCAGACACAACGATTATTACTCTTCAGTAACCTCAGTGCCATCTTCTAAAAAGGATCAGAAACAACAAGCAAGGATGAGTTCTCTTGAGGATGGAAGCACAAGGAATCAATAGAGTCAATCACAGTTAGATTTGAGGTGATGGCTGTGTGGAAAACAAATCTATGCAATTTCCTGTCGAGTCTTATGAAGAAATTACAAAACAGTTATTCCCATGAGCAGAATAAATGGAAGTAAAACCGGCTCTACCCGGCACAATATCATGAGCAGCAGCAGGCACTCTGCAAGCTCTTAATATTTTACCCTTTGCCACAAAAAAGTTCCAATAAATTACACCAAATGCGCAACTGACATTGGTGCCTTTTTATCAGCCACTTAGAAATGTCAAAAACCACAAGGGTGTCCAAATAAGCCAATAAACAATACATGCTAATATGCTGAGACCAATAATCAGTTTTAGGACTCTGAAAGCAAATACTAATATGAGAATCATTTTAAAGAGACAGAAAAAGTGCACAATGCAGGTTGTGTAAAAGGCTGATTGGTTGTTTTACTAAAGTAAATACAAATTTACTGTAAAGCAGAAATAAAGATGTTTATAACAAATCAATACAATTATATTAAGGATAAAAGTTCATTTGTAGAGGTCTTGAGTGACGGCTGAGTGTTGCCACAGGTCACTATGTACACAGTCTATCTATGGTCACTGGTTGCTACTGTAGCTTTCCATTTAGTGCCACCTTGGCCTGCATCAACTTCAACAATCACAGATAATCTCACTCTTTGCCCATTGTTGGATTAGCTCTGAGTTAGAGTTATCACTAGCAAGATGGGGATGGCCAGAGCCACCTACTTTGAGTTTCACCACAGCTCTTCAGAAACCTGTGGCTGAAGTCATAGAGGATAGGTCCACATGTTATACAGTCTATGAATGGGAAACAATACAATACAATACTAAGGGGCTTTGTTGGCATGACCACATTTTAAACATAGTATTGCCAAAGCATTCCGCACAAGGTGTTATAACAGAACAAAGACAAAAAAGAAACACTAAACATAAATGTGAAGTTATGTTTCATTAGAAAAAGTGATTTTAAGAGGTAAGAAAATGCAAAACACTGGAAGATAAATAACTGCTCAAGATGCCAGAAGACAGGCTTTTGGAGGGATATGATTCCACAGAGAGAACTATCTCGAAATCTCAACCTCTAGAGATAGACGACTAACCTGAGGTCATCATCTGCATCAGAAACAAATCAGTAAAACAAGAGGAAACCATCCAGAGCAACGCACGCACGTACGCACGCACGCACGCACACACACACACACACACACACACACACACACACACACACACACACACCCTTGTTGAAATTAAATAGGAGCTTCTGAACAAATATCATCTTCAGATAGTTTGGAAAATACTTTTCTCTGTTTCTGTCATATGAAATAATGGCTGCAGTATCACCTTATATACAGTATAAACATAATACAATGTTAATGGCACCACACCAAAATAGAGTAATGCATTATAAGGTAAAATAAAATCATGTAAAATAAACATGGGAAGCTTTTATAATTCCACACATTCTGCATGTACATTATGATCTAGCTTTGTGCAGCCAACAGAAGTCCATTAGTGTCACGTTTTGTGTGAAACCTGATGAATTTTAATGTTGGTTTTTGATATTCAGAATTAATGCTCTGGACAGTCATGACACAGGATTATTGTGTTGCTCATAGGAGAACCAATCTGCCATCCCAAGCTGCTATTTATTATGAACTGCCGAGGAATGGAGGCACTTCACTTGCTCAATTTACTTCTCCAGTTGGTTTGTCATTATCTCCTGTCAGCCGCACAATTACATTTTAATAGCTTTGAACGGGTTGTCCTAATTTCTATGGATTGTCTTGTTCTCTCAACATGCTCAGTAGTGGTGATGGAAAACATATGCAAAGCCATTGAAACAAACAGGTTTATTTAATGGGCAACATGAAATCTGAAAAAGTCATTGCAAAAAGAGAGACAGCAGAATAAAAAACAAACTGAAATGCGTGAGAAAGTGAAAGGCTTAATGGGACAGTATTTTTATATTTCCAGAAGTACTTCCAAGTTCATCCGAGTGTGGGAATTTAGCACAGAAGAGAAATGTTGGCAACCTGAAGTTCAGCATAAAACATTTTGGTTTCTTCTGAGGTCCATGCAGGGCAGGAATCTGACAGTCAGTGAGAAATGTAATATCCTCTAGCTATGTTGTTTTTCTTTTTTATCCTGTCAACCTGACATTTAAACTATCAAAATGAATTTAATAACGTTACCAGGCCAAATTCAATAGATGCAATTCAGTACTTGTCAAAGTTCGGTCATCAGAGGAATTTAAACATCTATAGCTCCACTATACCCAGCCTCTGCCAGACACTCTATTCATTCTCTCTAAAATCTCTAGACATCATAGGCTATCAACAAAATCAGGTCATTATCTCCCTGACATAGCAGAAAGTAAAGGTGACACCCAAATACGCATTGCGTGACACAAATGGATGGTATGCTTCTTGTGTATGGTCGTATAGCTTAGGAAATTCTCTCTTCACACACACTTTTCTAACATCAGAGTAGGACTTTTTCTGATACAGAATGACCTAAACCTAAGAAACCTTGTGCCTGCAGGAGAGTAGTGTTTAAACAGTGGTCTCAAACTGCTTAATCGCATAATATAATATTTTATAACACGGTAAATGATTTAATGGCATGGAGCTACTGTATAAGGAATACTGTTAAGGTAGAAGCAACACATCAGCAACAAACAATTTAAGGCATTACAGCCCTCTAGTTTAATCTGATAAGAAGATGAAACGTGAAGTAAGCAAATACCAGAAAAGAGATGAATTGCAATAAATTCATTTACATGGATTATGATGCATGCGATTAGGGCTCAAAAACAATATGGCACCTACTTTAAGCCTAAATATGGTAGGTTTCCATATAATCTCACTTTGTGTCAAGGGGTAGTTTTATAAGCTTCCTTGACAATAAGTAATTGAAGCTGGATTGAAATATAGTTGATGTCTATAATACCCTAAGAGATGAATGGCTGTTCTGATTCACATGCAAACAGCATATGGAGATGATAATAAAAATGCAATGAAAAGTATGGATCTCTGAGTTCTGTCATAAAATTGTGTAGTGAGCCATCACTCTATTAATAACTGTGGTCACTCTGTGTATTGAGTGTTTGTGACAGGGGGTTTTCATCCATGACTACATAAGAGGAGCGTGATTACTTTTATACAGTTAGTCAAAAGATTAACTGTTTTTTGACCAGGCTGTCCACATAAAATGAAAAAAAATTAAAATAAATCTGTCATAGATACAGCTTTTAAAAAACAGAATCAACAGCAACAGACATCCATAAAGAATATGGCAACAATTGTGTAATATAAGGAATTAATAAAAGGACTTCCATATATAAGGAGTTTGGGCTACTGCAAGGTTGACCCATAACAGCCCTATAAATGACTTGTACTAGCTTCTAATAATAATCTAATAATAGTAACTCTCAACATTACAACTTCACAGGTATTTATGAAACACTGATTTAACATTAATCAAACAATAAAGTATTGTTGGGGAAATATTTTCCAAAGCCCATAACTTTGACCCAGTTTATCAGTTCATACTGTCTGAACTGGAGCACGCGCCCACCTGTAACCTTGGTTGCTGTGATCTCAGTGTTTTGTCTCCCTGTTCCTGCCTGTTGGCGTCAGCTGATAGAGGTGTTATGATTCTATCTTGTTATGCAGCATGTTGATTATTCTCTCTGAACTAGCTAAATACATGGGTCTGGGGTAGAGATCTTCAGAATTGACGTGGCAACTCTACCGTGAAGTCAGAACCTCTGGCTCTTGGACTTGTTTTGTGAATTCTCCGGCCGAAGCTCCTAAATAAACCATCAGTGTTTGACATCTAAGCTCCAGCTCTCCTCGCGTCTCCTTCCTGAGTCGGTGACTCCCACTGCATTGCTACACAGAAGTTTTCCCCCACAAGTATGTTAAATTCTGTGATTCTGTGTTTCTGAAAATTGTCTATGTCAGACAGAACACATTTTAGTCAATACATTCTGAAAAGTACCCTGAGAAGAAGGTACAGCACCAATCAAAAACTGAATTAAAATATTAATATGTGCACCAAATATGAACACAAACCATTATGACTAAATGTTTTCAAGCTAAATGTTTGAAAATTAGGGCACATTATATGATTGCTAAATACTGTACACATTTAATGATAAACAAAATGTGAACTTTAAATCTGCAAGTGGCTGAACAGAACATAAATCCAGGTTCTCTTCTTGTTTTTCTTTTCAGTGAAATGGCTGTGCACTTAGCTTCACAGCACCTGAACTCCAAACTCAAAAGAAATTGTGAAAAAAAGTAACTGTGTGCGGATAATAAGCCTCAGAAAGGCTCTTTATTCTGCAAATTCACAGAGAGGTCACTGCAGCCTGAGATGTCAGCATAATGGGCATCCAGAGCTGTTGATTCAATTCAAGAGAGATGTGTTTGATAACGGGGCTGCAGGTCTGTGTGATAGAGGCTAACAATTGTGAAAGGAGCTTTTCATGGAGGCATTGGTTCTGTTGGACGGTGATCGGTACATTTTTACTGCTTTATTTTCCCATGGTTTGTGTTAGGGTTGCAAGGCAATAAAAAACACTTGGTAACAGTTTCACCAGAACTTTGTCAGTAAATGTATATAACCATTGAATGTTTGCATTAATGAATAGTTAAAAAACATAGGTCTATGTACAGTATAGTCTTGTTTGAATAACCAAGCCATAAAAGGTTAAGGCTGCTAGTTGTAAACTGGTTTTCCTTTTTTGAAAGGGTTATGTTTTCCCTCAGATTTTTGTATCCCCATGTCTCCAAAAGTGGTTTCCTGCTGTAAGAAGATACAGCTCAGCTCAGTTCAAAGTAAAGTAAATGAGATCCTAAATAAAAATATATATATGATTGACAATTATGATATTACAGAAACAGTGATGTTTTCTTTTAAATGCCTTTTTCTTTGTTTCGCCCTCACACCTGGGTGCATTGTCTTTTGCATGTCTTATTGCAATGCAGTTGAAATACTGTTTGAAAAATAAATACATTTAAATATATTTATCAACAGTTTTTAAAACGGCTACCTCAAACTTTGTATACAATTATCCTGTTTAGTGACATTACTACGGCTCAAATATTAGTGAGAATCTGGAATTCAATCCACATCCTGTACTCGTGTTATACCGCATTTAAATGTAGTGTTTATGCAACCATCACTTTCAGCAGTGACACATCAAGAGACACATCTGTTCCATTCTTCAGTACCTTTCCACTTGTCACTGCTTTTCATGTTGAAAAGCAGCATCATTGTTCACTCCAATTTGGTTGCACTTCATTTCTTTTTTTGACAGAGCACAGCTGGAGGCAACACAAATCAGATTCAGGTCAGACAGACAGACAGCCGTGGCTGTAATGGCAACAATAAATGAGAGCAGCTTGTGTATTATACAAAAACTTGTTATGACGTTAATTGTTACATCAGCATAGTGCCACAGACAGTTCAGCTTCTGAGTGTTTAAACAAGATGCAAGATGTCATATTCATTATTAGATTCATTAAAGAGTATACACACTAATGCTTTAGCCAATTAGGTTTTTTAATACGATAAGCTGTCACTTTAAGCGTTCAAACTGTTCAAGATGTCATATTAAGTGTTACCTAAAGAGTTCACACATTACACAATGTTTTCTCGCACTAGGTGGGTTGTTTGTTGGACAAGAGCAGTCACTTTGCCGCACTTAGGGCATACTGCTGCTCTACCACCTGTCATCAGATATATATTATATAGTTCCTTAAACATTTAACATCAGTTTCCTTGGGTAAGTGTTAGAAAAATATCACTCGTCACCGGCTTAAGCTTCAATATCAGGATACATGTATTTATTATCCTTGGAAGAATGGAAGTAGTCATCACATACAGAGCATATGGGACAACTAGTTCCCCTAACAGTGTCCTTCCCATGCCTTATATACAAGACAGGGTGTTATTCAGTCACAAGATACACGTATACCGGTTCAAAGCAGTATTCTGGCCTTAGTTCAGATTAGCTAAGGCCCGCGTCAGAAATGATCATGCTTGTCATTATGCCTATCCAGGGCCGGCCCTAGACTTATGGGGGCCCTAAGAGAGCTTTGGCTCGCGTTCTCAATACACACAACACGGAACCAACTTTTGTCTTATGATGTTAGCATAAGCACACATATTGTATAAATAACCATGTAAACACCGTGGACCTAACCTCCTCTAGGTGGGTCCGGGGAAGATTTTTTTTTAGATATTAAAGTTAAAAGCATTAATCTGGTGCACTTTGAGAGCAAAATGAAGAGATCCATGGATACATCTCTCAACACCCATATGAAACAGAACTGTAAACAGATTTTTCTTTATGGATATTACAAATCACTCCCCTTTCAAACTGAATTCTTGTTTTGTCATGTAGTATTTCATAACTGTTTTTCATTTATTCTCTCTGGCTGAAACTAGCAGTCAATGGGAATATTATTCAGAAGAATGATAATTTCTTTCAAAAATCACAAAAAGAGGTTGCACATTTAAATTCAGGTGTTGTTATGGCAACGCCAGTGGCCAAACAACCACATTTACTCCTGCAAGTACGTTCAAACATGCTGTTGACACGCAGTGGCAACTATGCCACCATTTCAGCTGACTTTTTCTCAGAAATACTGTCACATAACATCCATATATTTCAGTGCTAGGTTGATGCTTAGCTAAGCTAACCATGAAGCACTTTAACTGAAAGCCCTCAGGATCAACTGTTTACTGTAAGGTAGCTTCTAGCTTCATGTCGAACAGTAAGTCAACATTTCCCAGAGAGCTTTCTTTGAAATCACCAGGTAACACTAAAAAACATTACATTTAGATTGTATGACAAAGTGTTTATTTAATATATCTGGCTAGCTATAGCTACTTGCTAACGGTTTAGCTTACCCCCGCGATTCAAAGTAACGTCAACGTAGCTGTAATTTATGCTTTGCTTACATGTTTGCATAACTTGGAAGTTTACTGACATTTACATACCTTGTTTACCTGGCTCAAGTGGTGGCTCTGTGGTTGTTGTGTGAGCCACCACTTGAGAATTGTCGTCTTTTTTAAGAAAAAAATGTCTTATGTCCATCTTCAAAAACTCTGAGTCCGACTGACAGTTTATTTTAAACATTGTCACAGCTCACAGGATAGGTACCTGCCAGTAAATAAGACAGATGTGTATTTCCATTCAACTCTCTGGTTGGTCTGGTGTCTTGCCTCTGTTGCATTCACTGAACATGGAAATTAGAATCCTGCCGTCCTCTCTTGTGTCATGATGAGGTTCAGGTAAAGCACGGTTAATGTATTTCATTATTGACTCAATAATATAATACATGACTTTGAGAGCAGGCAATCTAGGCATATTAACACAATTAATTCAACATACTTATCACGTGTTTGTTTTTTTGCAAGGGGGCCCCTTAGTGGCTGCGGGGCCCTAAGCGGCCGCTTATGTCGCTTAATGGGTCAGGCCGGCTCTGTGCATATCTCCATAGAGGCTGAATCATCATGTTAATCATTGCCACATAGCTATCATATGCCTAAAACAGTGTGTCCTGACCATAGGTCCTGACGCTCTTCTAGGTAATCATACATCCTGTTATGTACACAGCTATGTAGGGCCTTTGTTATCATGTGCTACTCTGATATTGGTACATTCAGTATTTTCCCAACAGTAAGATAACATAGTCACCTATTGTTGCTACCTGTAAGCTAAGAATAATTATTTTCTTGCCATCATTTATCTTTAGAAGCCTTGATTTGTATGAGTTGTTACAGGACATGTACTAAGTGAATTAGTGACTCAAGCCAGACATGTTCTAGTCTAATGATCAACCATTGCTGCTGATTCCTTTCTATATTGACATTTTCAGATTACCAAATTTGAAATGAATCTACACAGAGTAGGGATTTCTGGCCTAACTTCACCTACTTACAAGAAAGCATGGAAAAGTAAATTAATTTTAACGGTCAAAACTCCAACATAATTCAAACTGTTCTTATACTATGTTTGTGTGGCTTTGACCCTTTCATGCAGCAGACTAAACACCACCTAAATTACGCTGAACTTCACAAAACATCCCCGTGTGATGCCATTCCAATGCAGAATTAACACTTGGTACCTGGAGTTCACCTCCTGGTCACTGCGACCACCCACCACCGCTCCCCGGGCGAGTACTAGCATGGGTTAAAATGCAGGGGTCCAATTTTCGAATGTGCTGTACTGTGTGCATGTACATATGGGACAAAAATAAAGAGGGTTTCATCCTCCGATTCTTCTTATTCTCAAGGGACTCGAGTTTACACGTAAAACACCCTTTGAATATGAATACAGTGTGTGCCCCAATTATGAAACCCACAAATGTTGATTACTTTTGCTTTCCATTCAGAAAGCTCATTATGATCATGAATCTCCTGTCTTGCTTGGTGAATGTTTGAATTAAAAACATATTTGCTTTCAGTTGTGATTGTGAAGGGAGGTATATAAACTTGATTCAAATAAATACTAGACTTTATATATTTTAATAATATCTCAGGAACTCTTGCTGCATATGAATTGATATTTAAATGTGAAAAAGGACTATATCCTGGAGCTGCATTTGAGAACATAATGGGCTGGTTTTATTTATAATGTCATATTCATAGGTATATGCAACCCTAAAGGTAGAACTGTAGGACACACACACACAGGCAGTGAAACATTCACTTACATATTATTTTATATAAGCATGGTTTGTCGTAACAAAACAGAACAATCAAAAGTCTCCTTGTTTCTGTCTCTGTGTTATGCACTTAGTTTCATTTTCACTATAGGGTCAAATTAACCTGGACGATTCTTGAAGAAGCTGTAACAGTTCCATCGCTCATCCCTATCCTCCTTCGCAGAACGTTGAAGGTTATTAGTATATGTTCTTTACCTTTCTCTGAGCTAAACCCCTGCCAGCTGTGTAGTGAGATAAGGGCCAAGTATCTAAAAATAACCCTCTCATTCCGGGTACAGAGCATGCCGTGTCATTCACGGTTCTCCTTTGTGCCCCGATACAAACATCTTGAGATAACATGTTGGAAACTCTATTAGATATCATCACGTCTTCTGTCTTCCTCCTTGGCTTCCTCCTTGGCTTCCTGCCTTCCTTTTCTTTTGATCTGACGTTCACTTACTTCCTTTTCCTTTTTGCCTAACGCCTTCTACTCGCATGACTTTCTTCAGTCACCTCTATCTCAACCCGTTTCCTCCCACTAAGACATTGTTCAAATATTGAAACATGTTCTTCTTCTATGCCTTGCTCCGTTATCTTAAAATCTGTCTTCACTACTCCTCCCTTTTTCAACTGTGGCCTTCCTCATTCAAGCACAAACTCACCCACACACACTCATCTCGCTCCAAGGTCATTCCGCTAAAAGCCTGTTACTATTTTTTCTTTGGGTGAGAAAAAACATGAGACTTTTTATGGACAAGATCTTTACAACATGCAACCATCAACTTTTACTTCATGCCACCATACAAGACAACTTCAACAGCAGCATGTTTCAAAGGGTGCTTTATGTGTACATTTGTGTCAATCTCTTCTTGTTTCTCGTGACAAATATTTGCATCCACTGGCAAACACACACTCCAGCTGCTCTTTTTAGATTTGTTTCATAACCGAATCACACTTAAACAACAACTAAGTGATTTGTTAAGGGGAAAAAATATACTTTAGCAGGTTTATTATAGGCTTTTGAAAAAATGAAACAAAGCACAGGTGCCACTGCCTTATTGCGTACTTGTCAGGATCTGTCTGTGTTGTGTTTTGTCTTGTCTTGTTCTGTCTTTGGCTTCATGTTTTATTTTGAAAAGTCTTCACCTCCTGTCTTGCTTGTTGCTGTCTGTCTGTTTTCCCTCCCTGATTACCCGATTGTGTTCACCTGTGGCCCCTGTGTTTTCTCCTCCCTCCTCACCTGTGTCATGTTTGTGTGATTAGTCTAGTCTTGTGTGTATTTGAGTTCTGGTTTTTCTGTCTGTCTTTGTCGGTTCGTCTTGTGTCATGACTAGTTCTTCGGTGAGTGTTCTGTTTTGTCTTTGTTTATATCATATAGCCAGTGCGGCTGGTGGAAAATATTTTTGGTGGGGCTATGGAAATGGTGACAACCATACTAGGGCATTTAAAATCAGGAGACTAAATACGAAGTGTGTGTGTGTGTGTGTGTGGCG
>NW_011342738.1:177445-179267 GCF_000735185.1 Notothenia coriiceps | reverse complement strand
AGCCTCCGGCTTCTGCCGCCGAGTTGTCTCCCGGCCCTAGGCCTTCCCCACTTTCTGACCGCCGAGAGTCCCCCCGCCCGAGCTCCTCGCTTCTGGTCTGTCGAGTCTCCGGCTCGTCTCGCAACATGATCCGGGCTTGTCCTTGGCCTTCGACCATCCCTATCCGAGCCCGTCCTAGGGGGTGCCCTTCTCCTGGTCCTCACCGTCCTGGAGCCGTCCTGTCCTCTGACCGCCCGTGAGGTTGCCTTGTCCTGGTTCCCGAAGCCGTTCGAAGGGGCGCGTCCTGTCCACTTCCGCCCCGGAGGTTGACCTTGACCTGTATTCCTCGATCGTCCTGGGGGTCGCCCTTGGAGGTTTCCCCGTGCCCCGTATCTCCAACCGTCCTGGGGGGCCCGTCTTCTCATTCAGCCGCCCCGGAGGTTGCCGTGTCTGTATGCGGACCCGTCCTGGGGGCCCGGTCCTCTATCCGCCGCCCTGAGGTTTCTGTGTCCTGTTCCTCGAACCGCCGGGGGTCCGCCCTTGAGTTGCCCTGTCCTGTATCCGCAACCGTCCTTGGGGGCCCGTCTTCTGATCCCAGCCGCCCGGAGGTTGCCGTGTCCTGTATCCCAACCGTCCTGGGGCCCGTCCCTTCCTCAATCAGCCCCGTCCGCGGGGGTTCTTAGTGCCGCTGCCTTCGCCCTCATGCTCGGCCCCCTGAATTCGCCCACTGTGGCCTTTGCCCCTCCTTGAACTCTGCCTTGCCCCCGGGCCGTCCGCCCGAGTTCCCCTTTTTGGACTCTGCCTTGCCCCCGGGCCGTCCGCCCGAGTTCCCCTTTTTGGACTCTGTCTTGCCCCCGGGCCGTCCGCCCGAGTCCCCCTTCTCGGCTTCTGCCTTGCCCCCGGGCCGTCCGCCCGAGATCACTTCCTGGTCCTCTGTTGTGCCCCTGGGCGGTCAGCTCAGTCCCGTCCTCCTGACCCCCTCCACCCACGCTGGTGGCCTTAGTTTTTTGTCTCTCCTCCGGTCCCCCTCCACCCACCCTGCTGGACTTTTTTTGGGACGTCTGGGATCCGTCCCTTGAGGGGGGTGGGTACTGTCAGGATCTGTCTGTGTTGTGTTTTGTCTTGTCTTGTTCTGTCTTTGGCTTCATGTTTTATTTTGAAAAGTCTTCACCTCCTGTCTTGCTTGTTGCTGTCTGTCTGTTTTCCCTCCCTGATTACCCGATTGTGTTCACCTGTGGCCCCTGTGTTCTCTCCTCCCTCCTCACCTGTGTCTTGTTTGTGTGATTAGTCTTGTGTGTATTTGAGTTCTGGTTTTTCTGTCTGTCTTTGTCGGTTCGTCTTGTGTCATGACTAGTTCTTCAGTGAGTGTTCTGTTTTGTCTTTGTTTATATCATATAGCCTTGAAATAATGGAGTTTTTTCAGTTTATATCTGCATTTGGGTCCTGCTTCATACACACACCGTGACATGCCACCAATCGAGACAGTAAACATAGAAAGTATGTCAAATAGACCGTCTTTTTATTAGTATTATTTAACTGGAATGAATTTTCGGCTTCCAGACGTTGAGTAAATCAGACATACTGTTCTACGTGCTGATGTGTCCGAAAGGGGTAGTTGCGGGTAGAACCCTAAACTACTTCCATCCGACAGCATTATTGTCATTACAACAACTTGACGAAATATAACTTACACCTGAAAGTAAGGGAGATTAGTTAAGTCTATCACAGTTACAGCAGACATGAGGTATATCAACCAAAAATTACAAGAACTCATTCCACGTCTTCTTTACAATTGTTAAACTTCCAGACATTAACACTTTTTACAAACAATATATAATTACTT
>NW_011342738.1:169640-177135 GCF_000735185.1 Notothenia coriiceps | reverse complement strand
GTGTGTGTGTGTGTGTGTGTGTGTGTGTGTGTGTGTGTGTGTGTGTGTGTGTGTGTGTGTGTGTGTGTGTGTGTGTGTGTGTGTGTGTGTGTGATACTTGCCAACCCTCCCGATTTTCGCGGGAGACACCCGTATTTCTCCCGATTTCTGACAAAATCAGATTTACTCACGACTGTTTCCACTCGGACTTTAATACAGGTACACCATTGTTTGGTTTCCATGGTAGCGCGTCTCTTTAGCAGCGCGCGCAACTCAAAGTCTGAGAGGGTGAGGAAGATGAAAACTGAACAAGAATCGACAACTCGACCCTCTGATCACTCCTTTCCTGTAAAATACAGGTCCAGCCCACACATATGCTCCATGGTGCCACAGGCCTTGCCCTTACAACTACAATAAGCATGCAAATGTTAATCTACAGCACCGGAGTCTACAACTGCAGACGCAGCCATCCCCTACTGTAGCGTCACCTTGGATACGAGTCTAAACAGACAAATAGGCCAGGGCGCTGAAAGGGCGCCCTTTGAGCATCAGATCTGACGACGCTGATTGGCTGAAATTATGTTTCGGCGGCATAGTTTACAGACAGCAACGGTCAGCTTGTTGGTTGCAGCTGCTCTGGCTGAGGGCTCTTTTCTACCGCCCGGACGAGAGAGGGTAATGATACACGCTGCGGCCAGGCAGGAAACATGTGACTTATCAGTAACTTTAGACATCGTAAAACAATTTTAAACAAGATTTTATTGTAGATTATACATTTTACTGATACCAACTATATAATATTTACCTTGTTCTTTAAAAATAAAAATAAAAATAAAAAATAATATATTTTTTGGAAATATATATTTTTATGAATTTTTAATTTTTAATGACAATCAAACATGTGGGAAGAGGGGGGGCGGTGCCCCTAGCGCCCCTATGGACCGGCCGCCACTGCATATAGCCTTGAAATAAAGGAGTTTTTTCAGTTTATATCTGCATTTGGGTCCTGCTTCCTACACACACCGTGACAGTACTGTAGCGGTTAAAGCTGCTGGCAGTTATTTTACAGTCTGCTGTGTTTCATCAACGCTTGTGAAGAATGAAAAAACAATCATTATATTACTCTGGCAAAAGGAGAGTCCTAAATAATTACAGGTATAAAGAGATGAAAGAAAATAGATGTGAGAAAAAATCCACAGTCCAGTGACAGCAGAAAACGAGAGGGAACAGTTCGGCCTTTTCAAGCCAGACTCCTCTGAAGATGGATAAATGATTGCTCAGAAATTAATTGTTTTCAGAAAGTTGTGAACATAAAATAATTTATTAGATTTATTAAAAACTTTGTAATTTATAACGACAGTTTTATAAGGTGCTGAAAATCAGTTGGAGTACAAATTAAGTTGAAATTTAATGATTAAGTCGATAAATGCCACAGTAGTTTTAAACTACCAAGACACTAGATCATGGCTCAGTATAATGTTTAATACAAATCCCTTAAATCCAATTAACGTTCGACTGTACAGTTCCCTCAGTTCAAGAACACTTTTTTAGCCTCTTCAGCTCTTTCTTTCAGTTTTATGGCCCACGACTTTACGGTTATGGTTCAGTCTCACTGTTCATATAAGCATTGTTTCCAGTGATATCAGGCCCCTACTTTCAGGAAAAAAAACTCTGATAAAGCAAAAAGGAGAGTAAATATAGCTATTGCCATCATTAAGTGGCCATATTACTTGACCTGATTGCTCAAACTTAAAGGAGAGGAGACAGACTATTTGTATTGCTTTAATGAAATGTGTGAGGTTGGTTTTCAGAGGATTTAAAATCCTCCATTGCACACCAGGGACAAATTGCCCTTGCTATAAAACCAAGAATGACACCCATTTTGTGGTAATTTAAGGAAGACTGCTCTTGCCAGAATATAGCAGCCTAAGAGTCTGAACTGAGGCCAGAGTATTGTGAGATGTGTTTGAGCCACATTCGAGCTGTGCCGTAAGTGTGACTGCTTATTCTGTGCCTACATAATGGTTCACACAGAGGCAGAAGAGTTGAGGATTTGACAGTTATTTTTTGTTCACATGATCTGCTGCTCCCACCAAAAAAGGTAATTCAATGGCAGAAGCAACGCATCTTACTGTAAAAAAAAACAGCGCTATAGCCTTATCAGCCGATTTCTTTAGTACACTGCCGTCAACTAAAGGTCAGCATACAAATGTTTTTTTGTTAAGGACAGTGTGTGAGGGAAAGCTCATGGGACACTGGGATAAAACTATGGCCGTGTTACCACACTGGACAGAGAGTGAGAAATAACAAGAAGGAACAGAGGTCGTTAAGCTTTCCAGACCCCACTATCCTTTGCACGTTTAATTCTTTTTAAATGAGTTTAGGTGTTAAATGGACCTGTGTTGGAGCTAAATTAAATTCCACAGCTATCATTAGAAAGGTTTCTATTAAAGAGCCTTGTGTTGGGAAATTGGCTCCAAGAACATATTGACCCCATAAGGCAGGAATATTTCTAATTTCCTACAAGCTGCACTAGTTTTGACCCCCGGGACTAGCAAGGCTGCAAAATAGCCCATTAACTCTATCTGAAAGCACGCTGCCATATAAAAACAGCACAATATGCAACCTCTGATGAATCGTGTGAAAGAACATTCCTACTTTCAAACTATGCAGCTCCACATTCCAGTGCTGGCGCAAAGCTCCTGAATTATTAACAAAACAATGTATATCATTCCAGAATGAATGGCTGTCAAAACTCTTCATTTCTGTTGCCATTTATCCATTATTTACAGTTAGCACGACACGTCAAGCAAATAAAAACAGAAAGTCATTTACATATCAATCAAAGAAGACATAAACTTCAAACCACTCCTGTTGTTTTCACACATTTAAGTCAATGAAGACAAAGGATACTTAAGTTATTACATGTCCACTTTTAAAACTAAAATACTCAAACACTTTTGATTAACTCCCAACATAAGACACTTTGTCCTACCTAGTGTTAATTAATCCTTTAACACAAAGCAGGATGCCCAGCTAAGAACGCCATTAAGAATACCTTTCATCAGAACCAGGCCGGAGATTATTGCTTCCTTTGTTGTCACCAAACTCATTGCTTCAGACTTTCTTATTGAAGTTTCACATTGCCATTAAGATCAGTGGTCAAGTTAGACAATCAACCTTATTTACTCAAATATTAATGAGCAACACAAACATCAAGACAAAGAAACGACAAAAAACTAATGAGTTGTTGAACGATGCCAGCTTCCAAAAGATTCAAACTAAAACACAGCAATGTTAATGCACACAGTGAAAGGAGTCTGTGTGGCTAGTGTCTTCATCGGGATAGACATGTTAATGCACAATTGTTGTGCTCAAAGGTCAATTTTGAACAACTGATCAGTCAAGCCAAACATTCATGGCTTGTCAAATGTTACATTTTGTCACTTTTTTGTAATATTGATGTAAATGAAATATTGTTTGGTTAAAGTCTGTTAAAAATAAATAAAACAAGACATTTGATAAAATACCTTGGTAATTTCTGATGGGTGTTTTTTTCAATTTTGTAACATGACATTTCTTTGTACTTGCCTTTTAGAATTACATATCAATTATTTTCAGAACAGACACCTCTATAACACCATATGTCAGTGCCTTTCAAAACTCAAAACAAATTACCCCGACAACATTTCACTACTCCTGCTTTTTGACCTTGATGGACGTGGGCCATAATTACAAAGGCTGCTTAGTCAGAAGAGCGTTAGACATGAGTGTAAGACACAATTGTAGGCATTTGTTACTTGACGCAATTGTTTCTCTCTTTTGTTGACTTGTTTACACATACTGAATATGGCCCGGACAAACATGGGCAAATGACAAAATGTAGATGATGCAGATCCGTGTGGCAGCAAAGACAAAAGTATAAAATGTGCTTAATTGATTCACAAAAACAATCTCACTAGATTAATGGATTGTTAAAATAATCATTACTTGCAGCCTGTGCATACAGTAGTGTACTCAATGAATGTTGACACTGTAACAACACTGGAGAAAGAGTCAAAGAAAGTTTGGTTTGGCCTTTTCTCACTTCACCACTTCCTTCTCGTTGCGACACAACCCTGCATTACAGAGTTTATGTGAACTTGAGGCCCGACTCCTCTGACCTCCCTCTTCCTGCCTTTGGCCCCTAGGCCCAGTCCACACTGTCTAATGGAGATCAGAGAACACAGAGGGGAGCGAGCTAAAAGTCTCTCTGAAGAAAGAAGCAGATTATATATAGCCACTGATTAAGGCAGGGATGGGAACATGACCTACATGCATAACAACATTTTCTCTCACTTTCTGCTACAGAACACGCCTCCGTCCAGGACCAGGACTCTACAACTGGGAAAATCACTCTAATTATAACGCCAGAGTCAGATTTCAATGCACACCTCATTAATATATCTCTCATTATTGGGTTCACAATGGTTTTTTTGGAGGCGTGGGAGACTTGGGAGAGCCAGTGACGAACCTTTGCTTCCCATGCAGGTAAAACAAAACTGCCATTATCTTCTATTGTGCCTGTTAGATTATAGTTAAAACAGATAACTTCCTTTCGCACACAGAGCCTGCTCCTAAAATAGCTACTCCTCTGGGATACTCAGGGGGGATGAGGGGAGGAAGGGAGCAGAGCAAGAAAGGTAAGGAGAGAAAGAAAGGACTTTCTCCTTCCTCATCAATCTGTCTGGTTCTGTCCCACTGATTCCTATGACCACGTATCAGATCTGCTTCAACAGCAGTGATACCGGCAGGCAGCCGCGGCGAGTGCGCTTTGCTGGGATTCAATCCAGATCCTTTTATCAGCCACCTGAGGTTGATTTAACACCTATGTTCCTGGATGGTAAAAAGCATCTGATTATACAGCCAGTCAGTCCCTTCCCCCCCCCCCCCCCCCCCCCCCCCCCCCCCTCTCCCTCAGCTCCAGCCCATTACCTTCAACTGCTGCGCTGCGCTGTCTGGGCTCACGCAGATACGGAGAGGATGCAGAGAGGCAGGTCACAGAGGCGAGGCGAGATCAAAGTCGCTGTATGTGTGAACGGTTCAGCATATACATGTGTATATGTGCTCTTTGGGATGGATGTATTCATCTGATTAAAAATGCTGTAAGGCTTGACTGTAAGCTGCCAGAAGTGTTCACATTGTTGCAACATTTATTTTCAAGTTCATTTTTTTCATTACGTGCTTTTGGAATAAATACATCTTTATGTTTGGGCCTTTACATTGTTCATTACTGTTTAGTTGTTTGTGTGTATTTATGTCAAACGCCAGGTTTTAGCGCAGATTAGGGACAACCTCATCGGGGTGGCATCTCTAACTACCTTGCTGAGGAGGTGGAGGTGTGCAGCTTGTCTCCTGTAACTCTTCCTTCAACAGCTCACTGTGGCTGCTCCTCCTTGCTATATTTAAACCTGATCCACTGTCAAAAATGGCCAAAATGCCCATGTCTTGCCAAGAATATGTTATTTTCTCTTGTGACTGCTCACAATAAAAGCAGCCTTGTGTTCAGCTGAATTCAAATAGATTGTTTTACAGTCCCATTTATATAATTGTATGAAAAAGTATGTGCATGGAGTTGTTGGCTGTCATAATTGAGCTTACACAATGCATTATGCGAGTGTAGGATCTAATGTTTTGAGGTTGAACTCGACTCAACCAAATGTATTAAAGTGCAGTACTAAAATTGGTGGATTAACCCTTTAATGTTGGTACATCTGGGGTATAAATGATGGAGATTGCAAAGTGTTTTAGAGTAGAATTGTGTCCATGTACTATGTGTGTTTGTTGCCAAATGCTCTGGATTTGCTGAAAACTCTCAGTAAGCCAAAAACATATTCCACAATATCGTGTAAATCATCATGACATTTGATAAAAACCTGCATCTTTTTTGTCATAATAAAGCACATACTGGTTTGGATCACTGAGGTTGTTCTACATGTTATATACTGTAGGGACTGCAGAGACTTATTTCCCCTGTGGCTCTTTATATGCATCGACAGATGGGTTATTGGTGACCTCATCACCTGAGCATGTGTCCCGTCAGCAAGTGAACAGATCGACAGGCAACAAGCAGGAGGGCAGACTCGAGCCTCATGAAAACTGCTGGCTGTTCACTTGCAGTTGTAATTATGCACAGATTAGCCTCTCTTATTGCAAACTAAATAATAGGTGGGGGGGAACATACTGTGCTAAGAACCAGTATTAAATAAAACATTTCTTCACCTGCTTGCTTTTGCTTTGCTTGCGTGGGTTTGAGTTATTCATAACAAAGACTTTAGTGTTTGTTTTTTGAGTTTGTGGGGGGGTAAAGCCTTTGATTTTATTTTTTCTGATCAAAAGAGTTTACAGTGCATGTTGCCGCAGCTGGTTACTATGCAGGTCAGATTTAGATTGTCAGTACAGTACAAAAGCTCAGAGATTTGCTTGAAAAGAATAGTCCATTTAAAATATCCCTCTTAAACACTCTCAGCCACTTGCAGTAACGCAGCGTCCACACGGCGGCGTGCGTTGAAGCTTCAACGCTTCTGCCCATTCACTTTGAATGGGGTGACGTCACGCTTTGCCGAACTGCATTGTGGGAGCGTTGCTTCGCTTTGCTCGCGTTGCTCGCTTAAAAAATTGAGCAATGTTCAACTTTTGAAGCTTCGGCAGAAGAGTCATCCAATCAAATCATATGCCAGTACAAGCTCTAGCCAACCAAACCGCGTGCTTGTGTGTCCGGGGCGGGAGATTCATGTGATTGGTTGTTGGTCGAGTTTCAGACAAGCTCATCGGCAAGCTTCAACGCACGCCACCGTGTGGACGCTGCGTAAGAATTCAAGCTTTCCCTCTTGATTATTGGCAGCACTCTGAGACTAAAAATAATGTATATGCAGTTTGGAAAGCATACAATAAGCAGATTTTTGTCCAAAAAGACAACTTTAAGTCTTAACATAAGATTTTCCAATGAATGCAGACCTAAGAGGCTGTATAGATGTTGAATTAGAGTATACTCACACAACGATTGCATAAGCTTTGAACATGCATCAATTGATAGTCTCGCTGATTGTTAACGACTGTCCTTGGTCTGTGATGAATATCACTACAGACTGAAGTGTATATAGATGGTCAGTGCAGCCGTCTATTGTGTGTTGGACATAATAGCTCCACACTCAAAAACATTGTTCAGGGTTCACAATTTACATAAGGCTTTCACCTTGGCATTTCTATCCTTTTGTACGTACAATACAAAAGCTCCTCTTATAACAAGTACCATACAAATACACGCAAACATGCACACACACACACACACACACACACACACACACACACACACACACACACACACACACACACACACACACACACACACACACACACAGATTAGTCCAACAACGCCCTTTGCTGGGGGCATATTCATTACAACAGACACCTATACACTCCCTATCCCTAACCCTAACCCTACTGTTTATTTGTAGATATCTCCTAAAGCCTAAAA
>NW_011342738.1:164951-169600 GCF_000735185.1 Notothenia coriiceps | reverse complement strand
TGCATGTCATCACCTGCTTTGATCTCTCAGCAATGTTGTTCTTTTAAAGCCATGTCAAACAGAGACAGCATTAGTCTTATGCTACAAATAATAGTACAGGCTCAGTGTGAGTCAGAAGTGAAACGTTGAACAAACTGCACCATTAATGTTTCACTTTGGGACTTGTACACCAGGCACATTGTTGCCTTGACCTACATATTCCTACCTCACACACACACACACACACACACACACACACACACACACACACACACACACACACACACACACACACACACACACACACACACACACACACACACCACTGTAGCATAGCGAAGGTCAACAAGCCTTTTAAGCCATTATGCTGCAGAGGGACGAAGGAAGGTATTCTGATTAGGAGATCCATGCTTGACTTTTCATTTGGTTTTAATTTTTTTATTTGTGAGAACACAACACTTTGACGTGACTTTGATGTGCAGCTTGACAGCCAACACATAGTGCCTGTCCAGTATTCTTAATTAATTGTAAGGCATTTTCACATACAGAAATACGGTACCAAAATATATGTTTTTCTCTGTAAACCAATAAAACTGAACTACTCTTATTAATACATAATTATGTTGTGCCATCTAACTGATAAAGTATAAATTGTAAGTGGACAATTTAAAAAGATTTGTTGGTTTATTGGATGATTGTGAATAGGTTGACCAATCATAATGTTTGTCTGCTCTGTGTCTTGGATTAGGTTTAAACTGAAAGGGAATTTATATATTTCTTAAATGTTTAGCATAACTTTATTTTATTTATTCAACCTCAGTCTCCTTATTTGGCAAGCTCAATAAGCTATAGCATGCCGTAGCATTAGTCTGAATGCTCTTTTTATATTCAATTAGTTCTCATAAATTAATACTTTTTTTTAAATACACAAAAAGCAAATAGTGTATTTATTATTATGTTCAGAAATATTTCCTAATTCTGCAACCACCAAATATACAGTACAGCAGGAAAGAGACATACTGCTGAACTCCGCTCACCCTGGTTTGGGCGATGGAAGCTGGCTGCATGGTGTGGGCGGTTTGTTGCCCCTTGATAGACTGACTGGCCCATATTGACACATTACACACACACTAGGTACATCCCCATTAAGAATTAGCAAAGTTTGCTTTTAATTTAATATTTCACTTTCAATTTAAACATAACAAAGTAGAAATAAGACCGCAAGGGTTTTTTACTCACCCCAGTGTAGTCATCGTCACAATAGTGTACCAGAAGGAAGCTGGGATGCTGGTGAACTTGCTGGAGCTGGAGCCCTTCTCTGCATAGAACATGACGGTGGCGAAGATGATGATGGCCATGGTGAGCGAGAAGAGGAGGAAGCCTAGCTCTGAAGCACAACTCTTGAGTGTATAACCCAGGATCCGCAGGCCCTGCGAGTGACGAGAGAACTTGAAGATACGAAACACACGAAACACGCGCAGCGTCACGAAGGCGCCGCTCACGTCTTCGTTGTTACTCATTACCAGGCCGATGTAATATGGCAAAATGGCCACCACATCGATGATGCTCATCACTGAGCGCATGAAAAGGTAGCGGCTTGGAGCAGCAAACAGGCGCAACAGGTACTCCACTGTGAATATCATGACGCAGGCGGTGTCCATGCAGAAGAATGCCACTGTGTAGCGTTCACCACATGGCATGTCTTTCTGGTTGGCGGTGACACCACAGGGCACCGTTTCTACCACATTAGTGAGGACAGAGATGGCAATGAAGAAACCAGTGACATAGTAGAAGACCAGGGCCATGGTGGAGGTATGCGGGTTCTCAAAGGCTCGCCACATTGTCTCCCTGCAGTTCATGTTGGGCAGCTTCATGTCCTTGTTTTCCTCCTCATCATCTTGCAGCCTCTCTAAATTCTCCCTCTTTCTGTCCTTATACTCTTCATAACAGCAGTCGCCGATGATTTCAGGGATGATGCCGAAGAAAGTCAACTCCTCATCGTAGGCTGAGATGCACTCTTGGCGAGGGTAGTGTAGCTTCCCTGTCCGGTAGAAGTTGAGGATGCTTCTGAAGGCATCAGGGTCCCGGTCAAAAAAGTACTCCTTGATGTCATCATTGTAAAAGAAGTCTTTTTCAGAGCTGCCTAGCAGGGTGTCAGGAAAGCGGTCCAGAGTGGTTCTCCATGTCTGAAAGCGACGACCGCTGACATTAAGTACGATCAGCTCATCCTTTCTCTTACGGTTTTCCTTTGGTGCAATAGGCATGGGGCAGTTGGCAACAGGCATCCATCCGATGGCTGCTGCCCTGGCAAAAGGCAGCCAGGCTGCTACTCCTGTCGCCATGGTGAAGTTGCGTTCAAAGTGGTCCTCCTCACCTTCAGAGTCGACTCTCCTCAAAATCAACTGACATCTAAGGGGTTAAATCATAACAAGAAGAGGAAATAAAAGCTAAACACAACACAAGAAATTATCATCAAATTATAACTGTTTGAAATCATGTCACTAAAAAAAGGCAGCATGAAGCTTTTGTCACGTTTAGTTCCAAACTAGTTTTAAATCTCTCTTCAATTTTCAGTCATTCCCCCCTGCTTTCAAATCCATCAGAATCTACCCCAAATCTCATCCAATTTTGAGGACAAAGCTTTAAGGCAACAGCTAAAGCAGCAGTGCTGGGACATCAGAAAGGAGGATAAAGGTGAAGTCTAGTACTATTTCAGTTTAGGTCTGCCAAGATTATTCGACCAATCAAAACGTCTATCGACAGACAAATAATTGCCAACTTTGTTTGATAATCAATCAATCATTACATTTACCTTTCATGCCGAATGGTAAATCATGGTGATTTAAACCTCCCAGATAAAGATTTCCTGCTTTTCTGATTTAAATAGTAAGTCATTAACCCTTGTTCAGATCTGTTCAGGTTTAGCACAGAATCTTTAAATACCCCATTATTTAGAGTAAGGGCTAAAGCCTGAAACGGATTGCTAACACTATGACTGTTAAACATTTTTGAGTTTCATTTGTGAAGGAGACGAACCCATAATAGCTACAGACATTAATTCCTCCAGTTAGATGTTTAGAATTATGTGGTTAATCAGCTCAGCACCATCAACTCAAAGACACAAAAACCCAACCCTATCCTGAGCAGCATCACTATCTGACCGATAGGGAGACGCGCTGACTGTCAGGCACTGAAACAAACCTGTTGCATCAGAATAAGGACGAAACTGATCCAGATTTGAGATATCCTTACAAAAATGTTGGTTGGTTTCATTTTAATAAATGCATCATTTTAGAAATAACCTTAATCACCCGGTCAGTGACAGTAGCCACATTTACAAGTAAATTATGTTTACACATTACACATATCTGACTGCATATACAACCTACGCTTAATTTACATATCAAATAAATGCCTTCACACATGTTTGGTACAGTGAAAGTACTTTTAGCATGCAAGTAGCTGACTAACTTCTACACGAAATGCATTTAATCAACTAACGTATGCTATTTTTAAACGAACCAAAACATATTCTAAGAAATAAATTGAGACCGCAGCACATACAAACACTCACCGCTAAAGTGGAGAGGGACACAACCCCAACTCTTCCAAACCAGATCAGACTTTCTATAAGTCCTCTGTGAGAGAAGAAGAGCTCGTGTCCTTCCAGCGTGATGAAGCAGCGCCTCTTCCTCACACACCGGCACCGAGCAGAGCGCCAAAAACGCGGCTGGTGGAGCAGAGTGAACCCGCCTGTGGGACCAAAAGACTCCAGGAAAAATGGTTTAGAGCGAGATCTGTACACGTCTTCTGATGGATTTCTACATCCTGGCTTATCCTTTGCTTTATCCCGTAAGTGTCAGGGAAGTGAAATGTGATGTTGCAGCGCTTCCCTTTTCTCCAGCTCAAAGTACAATGTGCGTCTCTCTCGCTCCGTGTCATCAGCCCTCCTTCCCTTTGCCTCACTTTACCATCATATGTGACAGACCTATCCTGTCACGTTGGCTTTATTCAATACTGTGGTGCTGCATTGCTGAGGCTATACTACAGGAAGCACCACTTTTGGAAGGGTATGGACAGGGCCGGCCCTAGACTTTTGGGGGCCCTAAGCGAGCTTTGGCTTGGGGGCCCCCCTCACTCTAGCTCGTTCTCACTACACACAACACAGAACCAACTTCTGTCTTATGCTGTTAGCATAAGCACACATATTGTATAAATAAGCATGTAAACACCGTGGACCTAACCTCCTCTTGGGGGGTCCTCACCTACTCTAAGGGGGTCCGGGGGCATGCTCCCCCGGGAAGTTTTTTTTTTAAATATTGAAGTTAAAAGCATCAATCTGGTGCACTTTGAGAGAAAAATTAAGAGATCTATGGATACATCTCTCAACACCCATATGAAACAGAACTGTAAACAGATTTTTCTTTATGGATATTTTACAAATCACTTAAACTGTATTCTTGTTTTGTCATAGTATTTCATAACTGTTTTTCATTTATTGTCTCTGGCTGTCCATCTCATAATGTTCACATAGAAACTAGCTGTCAATAGGAATATCATTCAGAAGAATTATAATTTCTTGCAAAAATCTGTCACAAAAAGAGGTTGCACATTTAAATTCAGGTATTGTTATGGCAACGTCAGTGGCCAAACAGCCACATTTACTGCTG
>NW_011342738.1:160768-161050 GCF_000735185.1 Notothenia coriiceps | reverse complement strand
TCGTATTAAATAATCTGGTGACAGAACTGTACACAGAATAGCTAGAAACTTAACCAAAATAAATAACTGAGTTACCTCTAATCATTAACCCATGTTCGTATAATTGAGTTAACTCCGTGTGTTGCTGCTTGCATAACATACCTGACGTGGAAACGTTACTCGTGGATGGGGATACAGAGCCACTAGAAAGACCGTCGAACCCGATGCATTTCTCCGTCTGAATGTGGTGCACTTTTGCTAAATGCTTAGACAAATTGCTCGTGTTACCGCCCTATGCTAAAC
>NW_011342738.1:144600-160733 GCF_000735185.1 Notothenia coriiceps | reverse complement strand
GGCAGCCCCGCTTTTCTAGTCTATTATCCCGGTAAGGGGAAAGTGCAAAAGCACAGGTTAGTAAAGTTTGTCACAAAGACAACATGTGAGAACGAGACACAGACACAGGAGCCAGAGCTGGACTCCAGAGTAGGATGTGAGAAAAGAGAGACGACACAGCCTAGTGTACTGAGCACAGACATGCAGACAGACGGTCAACAGACACCGGAGGATGATGGCGAGAAGCACCCTAGGGTGACGTCACGTGCCTCATGCAGTGGGAGATATCCCCCCCGGGAACATAAACCCCCAAAGTATCTGAAAGACTATGCCCAGAGAGAAAGTGACGAGGATGACAGTACACTTACCAGCATAGATTACTGCTACAGAGTAGTGAGTGGTGTACCTCAGACCTTTAAAGAGGCCATGATATCCCCTGAATCAGGAAAATGGGAGAGAGCGATGGATGAGGAGATGAGGTCCCTGGAGGACAATCATACTTTTACTCTAACAAAATTACCCGAGGGTAGACAGACAGTGGGAGGCAAGTGGGTGTACTCAATCAAGGAGGGTATTGAAGGGCACGACAGGTACAAGGCCAGGTTTGTAGCTAAAGGCTACAGTCAGAGGGAAGGAATAGACTACGGTGAGACATTCTCCCCTACAGCTAATCTGACCAGTGTACGGGTAGTTATGCAGAAGGCAGCCGAAGACGACTTTATTTTACACCAGATGGATGTGAAGACAGCCTACCTGCACGCACCCATTGATAGGGACATATATATGGAACAACCTGAAGGTTACGAGAAGAAAGGAGAGAAGCTAGTGTGCAAGCTAGAAGAATCCATTTACGGCCTGAAACAGTCTGGGCGAAATTGGAACGAGATGCTTCATACATGTCTAATTGAAGACCACTTCATACAGAACCCAGTAGACCCCTGTGTTCACACAAAGGAGTCAAAAGAGTCAGGGAAAGTAATAATTGTGATTTGGGTGGATGATTTGATCATCGCAGCAGACAACACTAGAAACCTAGAGCAGGTGAAAGATATGCTCTCCACCAGATTCAAGATGAAGGACCTGGGCAGGTTAAAACATTTTCTAGGCATGGACTTCGAACAGTCTGCCGGTTGTGTAAAAATATCCCTGAAGAGATATGTGGAAAAGATCCTGAATCTTTTTGACATGCAGGAGTGTAGAACTAGGGAAACACCATGTGATCAAAAGCTAGACTACAATGAGGATGCACAAAAATTGACAGATGTAAAAATGTATAGAGAAGCTGTAGGCAGCCTCATTTATTTGACAACATGTACTCGCCCTGACCTATGTTTTGTAGTGAGTAAGTTATCACAGCATTTTGCTGATCCCACAGAAGAGCACGGGATTACAGCAAAACATGTTTTCCGTTATCTTAAAGGTACAGCAGATAAACAGCTTTGTTACAGAAAGAGCAGCGAGGGCTTAGGGCTTCAAGCCTATAGTGACGCAGATTGGGCGGCAGACGCCACAGACAGGAGAAGTACCACAGGGTATTGTGTGAGTATGGGTACAGACAGCTCACTGGTTTCATGGAAAACAAAGAAACAGCCCACAGTGGCACTATCAACTTGTGAAGCCGAATATATGGCTCTAGCCTTGAAAATACAGGAATGCATTTATCTGGAACAACTGCTCAAAGGAATGGATACCTATGTATATAAGAAAACTGTTGTTTCCATACGGAACCATTGCACTTGCCAGAAAACCTGTGTGCCGACAGAGGTGTAAACATGTGGATATAAAATATCACTTCATTAGATCTGTCATCAGAGAAGGAAAGATGACACTGGTTTACTGTCCTACAGATGACATGGTTGAAGATGCTATGACCAAGCCTGTCTCCAAACTGAAATTAAAAAAATGTCCAGGGGTCATGTTCGGTGTGTAAAATATTGCCTACTATGTAATATTGACTGCCATGTTCTTTTGATGTTTTGAACTGTTATTTTTCTTGGAAAAGTTGTACAGTATACACGTCATTCATAAGTGGGATTCTTAAGTGTAAGTATTAATATGTCTGCATGTAACTGCACTATAACTGTTCCACAGTAAGAGTGCGCTATAGGCGTAAGGAGGCGCAACTATTGGAGCTGACGTCAGGTATCAGATATAAGGGATTGTTCCCTCCCCTTCTATCTCTCTCTCTCTAGCTCTCATGGAGAGCAGGTCAAGTGGTGCAATGCACATATGAAAATAAACCACGCCAGTTAAGGCTAAAGAATACCTCGTCGTCATGACTAGTTTATTGCTATACATGTGACTCTGTCAAAACACTCCCTATTCCATTGTCATGAAGGTGGAATCTAACTATATCCAGAATACGTTTGATTGGATCCAGGCTAGAAACATGTTTATTTCTGCTGTAAAGTTGGGCATTTTAACATGGAGGTCTATGGGAATTGCTCCTTTATGCATCCATCCCCTGTCGGCCACTATAGGAACTGCAGTTTGTGGCACTCCCTTCTGGGCTTCCCGGCTCTGCGCTATAACGCGCTGATTGGCTGTGGGTGGGCCAGACGTGCATGTGGGTGGGCCCGACCCACAGCTACGCCACTGCATCATCCAAATATGCATAGATAAGACCAAATGTAATATTTGCAGGGCATTTAGGAATTAAGGTATAATCAATCACTGTTTATCATGTATTTAAATCTTACACAGCAATTGGCATAATTTCTGTAGTTCATCATCATATTTCCGTGAGCATGGCTAAAGCACCAGCTGAGATTTTAAGTTGTTTTTCATCTGGCTGTCCTGCACCTGGGGTCACTGCATGCTGATTGAATGAAAGCCACATTTTATGAATTACAGCCCCCTCAGAGACTAACTCCACGGCAGTACTGAACCTGATACAGACTCCATATGCTGCCATTTATGTGAGTCGTTTCTCATTCTGATGCGGGCATTTAAATAAGATGTCTACAATAACATCTTTTATCTAGATGAAAGCAAATAGTTAGTAGTTATTTTGATTTGTTCATCCTCTTATCCTTCATGTTTTTCTTTGTTATGAGCAAAACATTTTTCGTTGTGGCATTCAGTCCACAGGGAAAACACTCTGCAAAGACTTTAGAACATAAAGAGATAGTTTATGTGTAGGAATATACGTGAATAAGAAGAACCTTGAATTCACAAAATGACACCTTTATTCCAATTCAGATTCAGAATAAAGCTCAAGTGAATATTTATAAAGATACAGTATATGCTCCACTTCGACTCAAATATTGCCTTTAGTGTATTCGTGTGAGTAGCTGACGCTGACAATGTTATTAACAACATATATATATTTATTAAGTCTGGTAAATTGCTTCAATTTAGAGATAGAAGAAGGATTGAATTCATTTACTAGAGGAACGTTCAATGTCACTTGAGTCAGCATCGGTGGGGGCTGAAGACTATTGGATAATGAAACAAAAACATGTTAAAAAGGTTTTTAGGTTTTTGTGACCTAAGATTTTCATCGTCATAACTGTAGTTATGTTCGTATGACCAATACAAGCCCTGAACCTTGAACCTTGAATGCTTAGAATACAAAACAACAATATACTGTTTCATTCTTTTTTTAACCACACTTTTGTGCTTGTAACCAATGAACCATGAACACAATGCTAACTCAAGGTTGTGCTCTCTTAAAGCCTTGGATATTCTCTCTTGCAGTTGTGAAGCTAATTTGAACATAACAGATTACGTCATTGAACGTTTAATAGCAGCCTAATTGTAGCCTGAGCAGTAGTGAGTGTGCTTTAGAGATTCAAAATGTAGTTGGAAAATCAGGGGCAATAACAGACCCATTCCCTTAGGAATTACTGCCTGAGTAGATCAGGAGAGCCACATCTTTGTCCTATATTAAATCTTTCAAAAAAGTAGAGTGATATATTATAGCAGTAAAACCCTATTTTCTTCAATAAAGTGTTGCATCTTGGGTTATTTCATTCCCCATTTTAGGTTGAGAACCCAACGTTCTTTCTGCAAAATCTTGCACTGCATAACTTGTAAATAACAGCCCATATATGACCCATGATGATTGCAAATGCTTTTGTATCCTGTAATCTTTCTGCCAAGCTCTGGTTCATTGAACATTTATCATGCGTAGGAATGTTTTAAATGAAAAGGGTTTGAAGTCCTTACTTATCTGTGAAGAATCAGTGTACAGGCATTATTATTTCCCCATTCATCATTGAATCATGCTTTACTGAAATTCAAGATAGTTACAGGGGAGATTTTACTGGGAATGAAAGCAGCTGTCACTTATGTAAATCATGTGCCATGCATCACATTTTAACAACCATAATGAAGACTTGGTGGTCAAAAAAGGAAGTGAAGGTAATCTGGGGGACATGACCAACAGGTGCCCTCTGACAATTACACAGCATGGGCAGCTTGAGAAGCAGTGGGCCGGAAAGGCTACAAGAAGAACAAGAAAGGAAATTGATAGAAATATAGAAAGACGGTAGTGTCTGAATCGTTGTATGAAAGTATGAAAAATCCCAAATCTGAAAAAGGGACTCACCCCATCAGTCTGACAGTATAGATCCAGAGAGATAGTGTGGGTGTGGATGAATGCGTTCAGATAAAAGCCGGTAGCATCGATTGTGTTTGAGCAGTCATCTTATGAGTCACTTACAGAAAGCCCAGGCTTCATTATACAAACCACAACAAGGCCCAACATGCATGAATCCTGTTCTGTTGTGGCAATGCAGGGAACATGTGAAAATTAAAAAGAAATGTGGATTGGCTTCAGTGTTGACCAGCACCATCAGGGTGGTTGTGTTAAGCAGCTGCTAAAAGAGGCCCACCGCTTAGAGATAATTCACTTTGACTCTGGGAAGTTCTAAAGCTTTGAACTGTAGAGCAAATAAACACCATGCAAAATCGTATGTGAAATTCACAAGATAACAGTCAAGTCAGTTGGGAGTGAATTGAGAAATTAGCATATATACATGGCCATAAGTCTCACTGAGATGATGAATAGAAAGCTTTGTGGCAGAGTTTGAACTCATTTGTCAACAGCAAATGGATTCACAAAATGCAGGTGGGATATGCTAACCAATTATATATTAAAGCTATGATGTGAATGCACTTTCATGTAAATTAATCTTCCTGAAAGTACTTTTTAAGGCATTCTTTGTACATTTGCTGGTGCATTACAACTTGCTTTAAGATTAATATGCCTTTGAAGTACATAGGCACACAGAAATGTAAATGAATGATCTAAATGTTCACCACAGTGTCTGAATAAAAATACATTCAATGTGAGACCAAGGCTCTAAATGATTCATTTACATCAAGGACAAAGTCAAAATGGCAATCTGAAAAATGAAGGTTTAAATGTCTGAGGATGTACACAACAGAGTGATGTGAACATGATGATTTAGACCTTACATGTTGATTTCACTTTGTTGTCTAATTTTGTAAAAAGACGTATAACCTTTCCCGTTATCTTCCATTGCCCTTCAGAAAATAGCAACGTTATCGTAGCTTCGTGTTTTAATTAAAACTCTAATGAGTGCAGTGAATGGTCCAAGGACTCCAAGGCTGATATATGACAAAGTAATAAATTACATACAGTAATGAATATGTTCAATTATAGAGGTCCTGGCTGACAAAACCGTCCACCTCAATGAGTTCAAATATGACAAGCATCCCGCAACAGCTAAGATTGGATCTGATGTGGTAGACAGAAGTATCTACTTTTTTTTTCTTTTTTGTAATACTTACATTATTTACAGTTGCACGTATGCCATTACAAATGAATGACAGACGCCTCCATGCACATTAAAACAATGCCTATAAATGTCAATGTAGCAACAGAAGGATATAGAAGCCCAAGTGGGTCTCTCCTGTCTTGGACTAGTTAATGTATAATTGTTTGCACGATTATCTGCAACAGTTATTTAGAGACATCAAAGCAGTAAACAGATGGTTGACAGTCACTAGATTGTGGGAGGGAGGGAGGCAGGATGAACACGTTTGAGAAAATCAACAATATCATCTTAATCAATTACACTGTGCTGAAATGTGTTTATTAATTGATTAGACAAATGAGCAAAATGGGATTTTAAACTATTCTAAAAATCAAAAATGCTATGAGAAACAAGACTGAGAACCTACAGCAGGCTAGCAGCTCTGTGAGTTGTACTGAGAGAGATTGATGCTAACATCAACATGCTAACATACTCCAGAATGCTGATCAGGTATAAGGTTTATGATGTTCACAATCTAAATTTAGCTTCTGCTAAGAGTTGCTAATTACCACAAAACACTAGCACTAAAGTTCAACTGTGGCTGATGGGAATGTCATTAGTTTTTATTTGCTCATAAACCAAAGTAGCAGACATTTTTTATTTTGACCCGATTGTGGCGCTAGAGGAAAAGTCAGGGGATCACCAAAGTAATTAGTATTCTACCTCTGGGCACCATACATATCATAATAATATAATATCATTTCATGACAATCCATCCATAACGGCTATACCTCCAGTTATATCTTGTGTTTCCCTGTCCCTTGAGTATCCTCCTGGGCTTTGTCTCTGCATATGTGTTTGTGTGTGTGTGTGTGTGTGTGTGTGTGTGTGTGTGTGTGTGTGTGTGTATGTATGTGTGTGTGTTTTCCTCTAGCCTTTACTGCTTCATGCAGCATACCTTCAATACACCTACCCATCTACTCTGCAGTATATCTACATCAATTCCTCATCACCAGATCATTATTCCAGCCATGGTGGGTATACCGTCTCAAGCCCCTTGAGTTTTGTGTTTAACTTTATATATTGCATCGTATTTTTGGCTTGTCTCTAACTTTGTCTCCCTTGCCGCAGGGTTAATTTCATGCCTGCCTGTTAATCTCACTGCCTTCCATTCAGCAATCCTACCTGCAGGTCAGTAGAAAATAGAAATACATTGCTTTTAAAATCGTGCTGTGCAACACGAAAAAAAGAGGAAAATTGTGTTGGTGAACACGAAATGCCGTGAGACTGGGTTGGGTCAGTAGCTTCCGAGCTAGCTTCATCAGCTACGCTCACATCCATCTCTGTTTTGCCATGCTTCACCGGCCACCAACTTCTCTTTTCCCGTCTGCCTTCGCCCCGCTGGACTTTCTTCCTCATCTGAACTTATTGCCTAGGAACTCTGACAATACAGTATCCATTCTCATTTTCAGAGTCTATGTTTGCATTTGGGCCTCCCCAAGTTGATTGAAACAGCCTGTTGAAAGAAATTGAAATGTACAAATAGGATGTCAAGGAAAGTTTCCAAAGGATTTGTTTTACCCCTCTGTTTTCAGACATATCACTGACTAGGCAATTTATTTATTCATTACATAAACAACTTATATTACTCTGTGTGTGTGGAGGGGAATGAAGGGATACAAAAAAGTGAGTGAAAATATAAATCAAAGCAAGCGGTACAGTAGGTACCTGGGTGTGAACGCTGAGGCAGATCAGCAACAGGTCAGTGACCATGTGGAGTTCTAAGGTGCGATGTTGTGATGACATTTAGATGATATTTTCATGGGCAAAGGTCATTTAAACTTGAAAGCTACATACATGCTCTGAACCTGGGAGTCACAAAAACAATCTTCTACTTTGATTAAGACAACATGGGTTTTTGCTTCCTCCATGTAGTTTCAGTTACATTTTGGTCATGAATTTATTCAATGTATTATGAAAACGTCAACTAAAGACTCACAGTGTAAACGATAAAGAAGGCAGTCTGACATTTCTATGCAGTTATTCTTTAAAGGACTACATTTTTTCAAATCTGGAGGGAATGTATATGCACGTGGATCTCACACGCTGAGTTGTTATAGTGCAACTGTTATATGATTGACATTTTTCCACAAAAACAATTACACACACTTTTCATTCCTCGGTCCATGGGTATTTTACCCTCCATACAACTTGGTAATCCTAAAATGTACTTGATATCATTCCATCCAATTTTCTTTGGCTATTATTATACCTCATTTATAAAAGCTATGTCACCATCCCTTTTCTGAGGATTTAATTTCCAACCCAATTAGATTAGAGTGAAGTATGACTGAGTACTTAACATTTCTGGACAGCAGAATTCAGACATTTTTGGCCGTGTCCAATTTCCTCCTTGGCGTTGTATGTGTGATGGGGGAAATACTTTATCTAAATACCTACATCCATATTTTTCAAGCCTCAGCTTATTCCTTCTCCGTCATGATGCTTGAATTCTTTAAACTCAGTTCAAATCTGTCCCAAAACTTTTTTCTACTCTTTTAAGTTTCTCTTGCACATTGCAATTTGTCTAGGTTTCCAATGTTCCTCCTTTAAGTGATGTGAATTGCAGAATTTAGGCTTTATTCTCAGGTTCTTTGCCACAGTGAGAAATGGTGGCCTTTCTTCTTTAAACCCAAAGAGTGCATTGCACGAAGAATGGCCATAGAGCAAGAGAGAGGGAGCCAGCGAGACGTAAACAAACAATCCACTTCAACTGGTCTGATTGGGCCTTTGAATCAATCTGTCTGGTGAGAGATGATGGCAAAGCTGGAGGTAAACACTGCACTATATGAGCAGTCACAGCCTGTGATTTCACATCGCAGAGAGAATTACTCACCTGAAAAGTCAAATGGTGTTTATCCGGGGCCAGCTGCAGATCAGCTTGATTGTGTCTAACACATGGACTTTGATGAGTTCTAAAGAAGAAAACACATTTACTTTGTCTGGACATGAAGACATTGTTCTGTCTCAGTAAACCCTTTTCTTCTATTCAGGGAGTGTTTGCTTTACGTCTGCTGCTTGTCTTTCTCTAAACAGCGACTGACAGAAATGGTTTCACATCAGTCATTGATATTTTGGGATTACTTGCTCAGATTTTTGTTTTCTTTCATGAAACAGCCGCAAATCCCCTCACACAGTTCTTTGATACGGAGGGGGTAGAGCTACGCTTTGAAAGCCCTCAGCGTGCGTGTCTCTGAATCGATATTGTCACCATTTCAACATAAAAGCGAAAAGTTGCTGGCTTTCAGCTGAGAAACACCCTGCCACGCTCCGTACTGTGGGACATCTCCACCAGCGCAAAAAGCAATCTTTTCTTTGACTATTGATTAGTTACAGATAAAATTGGTGAATGGGAAATCAAAAATACATTTTCTTGTTCACTGAGGTGATATACATACGGATGTGGAAAAAAAAGTGACTGATCAAAAACCTCATGAAACAGCCTGTGAAAATCAATACTTCCTAATATAAACAAGATAAAACACACTAACTATAATATAGAAAGAGCTTAGGAATAAGGCATACTAAACGTTTATTTCCTAAGCAGGAAAGTATATTTCAGAAAACCCCGAAGCTGCACAATTAATCATATGTTAATCATAATCATCATTTGGGCTACCCACATTAAATAAAGATGATTAACTTTGAAAATAACTTTTAAACATGCATGCTCGCTTATACAGGACAACTGCATTTCAAATGTGAGCTTACTAAACTAATGGCCAGCTACCAGGAGAGGATTGAGATGCTTAAAGCTGTTATGCCGTCGCGTGGCAAAAGCAGTGTCTGTGAAAAATGTCGTTGAACGTTGTGGATGGAGTTCAACAGGAGGAATAGGGAGATCACATGAACCAATACTTTGGTAACAAGTAGAGGCCAACATTCTGCTAATGTGACAGTACTTATTTTACAGCACCTCAGGTACCGAGGTCTCGAGACAAAGGGTGTCCATCATCCACGGGACGATAGAATACGTGTTTGGGACGATCATAGTTCTCCCCGACCAACACATGTTGCAGGTTTGGATTTGATTAAAAAACTAAAAAAATCACAATTACCACATGGACTGTGTTGTTTCTTCCCACTCTGTAGAAGGTCAGCCCTTTAAAGCTATTAGAGGATACATTAGCAGCTCAGCCCCTTATTTGATGATTTGGCTTTTTACTCCAGAAAACGCAGTCAGTGTAACCAGACCTATATTTGCCAGACACATCTGTTGTTCCTTCTTCTAAAAGAAGTATGTAAACTGAGTAGCAAATAAGGGATAATGTTTGAACAGACTAACAGTTTGATCTCACATTAGTATTTATCATGCTAGCGCTACTGTAATACAAGAAAATTGCAGTTTCTTTATTCAAATGAGCTCCATGTTGATTATCAAATATCTGTCTTCAAGCACAAAACCATGCATGTAACCCCTAACTAACAGCCTTTTCAAACAGCTCATTCATTAGATAACTATCTAGCTTTGACATTTCAGCCAAAATGCTTCAGTATTGAAGTAATGATAGTCACAAGCAAGAAATGGCAATAGGAACAGTCAAGTACTGTGCCCAGAGGCTAGGCTAAGAAGGTTGGAGGTATGGGTGTGGAGTTCTTTGTGAGAGAAAGGAATGAAACACGTCAGACATTATGCAGGGGACCAGACCTCCTGTCATAGACAGAAAATAATCACGTGAAGTTAACATTGTTTATTTTTAATAATATGTCAAAAATATTTTTCTGTACCCTTAACCACTTGGTAGTTGCAATAGAATTTAAAAACGCTGACATTAGACTTTCTCGTCATTGTATGTGTACACCAGTATGTTGAATTATTGTCCAATAATATTATTTCTCGTCTGAATAAAGGGTTAAATATGAAAGTTATTTGCAGTTCTGTGCAGACAGCTGCTGAATGAGGAGTGAAACATGGTCTGAATTTACATCAACAATGAAAACTGAATGGTGTCATCTAACCCCCACCTCTAATAACATCATTTATCAAAACACATCATACAATCTTATCAACTGTCTCTTTGAATACTCTCTTGCACCTTAGATCAATATTTAAGTGTATATTGTAAAGCGGGAGAAGAAATGACAAAGGCACTCTTAAAGTTTTTTATAGCTTTGATATTTCTTATGAAGTAGAAAATCTAATTCAGTTTCACAAAGTTTATATCAGGTATGCAAAGCAATGCGCTCCCCTTCGAGTTACTTTATAAAATCAGTTGGAGATCATTTCCCATCAGTCACGACTAGAGTTGTCTAAAATAGAATAAAACAATCGTCCTCCATACCCGTCATTACAATTCACACTGCATACTTGCTACTGAGGAGCAGACACAAGGAATTAGACTGTTGGAGTAGCCATTATGTGATTAAATTACCATTCATAATTTTGCTATCTGGTGCTTTTAGCTTGGATGGTTGCCTGGTTAAACAGGCCGCCTCTTCCCACAGAGATATCCATGTTATGTATTGTGCCATCATTTATTCAAATAGCTGTTTTTAGTACTTTGAGTATCATTTGGAAGCAGGAGAGAGACATGATATCTCCAGACTGCCACATTGCCCTTTTATTTTAATAACTTTGAGGATTTGGCTAGTTGTCTGCATCTGTGGTATGGATCATGTTATATTTCCAGCTACAGAGAATAAACCTTCAAACCTTTCTTTGAGTCGGGGAGATTGGGTCAAGTATTAAAGTGAAATATTGAGTCCAGCAAGCTTGTTTTAGCTTGGCTGTTTTTATGAGAGAAAGCAATGATCCTTTTAATTTCTTTGTCGACATCATAAAGGACTCAATAAGTCACCTTTCAAGGTTTTGGCATTTGAGTTTTAGATGTCAATTTTTCTCGCTGTAAATGACATATTAAATCAAACGGTACCTCTGCGCCATCAAACTCAGCTGATGTATTTCTCGCTGCATGGTTTACAAAAACAAGTCACCTTCAGGGAAATGAGCTGAGGTGTATTCATCGCCGACACGGTCATTAAACTCTCCCAGCCCCATGCTGATCAACAAACTCTTGCTTTATAACTCACAAGTCTTGGAACAGAATTGCTATAGACACCCAAATTGGATGGAGTTAGTTATTCTAGTTTGGGAGAAAATAACTTTGTCAAAAAAGTTGATTTAAATGTCACCCAGGGGGCCCATAAATCACTTATAATACCCCAGACCTCCATTTGTCTCGATTCTCTTGTAAGCCAGTGATTTGTAGAGGGCTCCGTCTTTGTCAGCTCTTGAGGGCTATAGTTTGTCTAAGCTCGGAGACTTCATGTTGTCGCAATCATAAATTAGATTGGTTCTATTTTCTTATTTTATTTAATCCATACAGAGATCATCTTTATCTTTTGGTGATTGAGGTGAAACCACACTTGAATAAGTGGGGTAACAGGGGGCACAGTTTATTTTTCTAGGGTTCCATCTATGCTCTACATTAAAGCATTGTCAGTAAGCAACGTGCAGAGAATACTCAAATGAGTTGTACGATATTAAATTCCACATACAGCTGCTGCCATCTGATTAGAAAACAAATATATTGGGAACAGTGACACCGTCTGCTGCTTGATGACACATTTCATCTCTGGAGATATGCAAATAACTAATCAGGACTGCTTCAAGGTCAAGCACTCTGGGAATTCACGTTTAACATGGCGACTGGCAAAACAAATCAATTTCTCAACCTTAACCTTTCTCACAGCCTCACATGCAATGGGAGTGGAGTAACCATGTGTGTTTTACTGACAGACTGACTCACTGGGGGGTATTGAGAGGTTACATCCTCCCACACTCTTGAATGCATCCTCTGTACAGGGAATCAGATGCAAATAAAGAAGTGACAGATATGGAGCAATGGATGCATAACTAAAACCCCCACAGAACCGGGTGCCAGGCAACAGATGCTGATAACTGCCTCAGATTAGGTCCTAGATTGTTGTCGGCTCAAGCCAAGACTGGGATGCTATATTTACCGCTCTCTCCATTCCTCCTCTGATCGTGTCTGTGCCACTGCGGTGTGTCAATTCCACATTATTTCTGGCAGGGAGATCCAGGTGTGAAAATGAGATGAAATATTCATTCTGAATGCCAAAATACTTTAACTGAAGCAGAAAATGATTCGGCACAAGAGGGAGAGATTGAAGTTTTGTAGTATTAATTATATTATTGAGACCCCAGATGTTTGGGGGTTGGCGTTTACAGTTTTTAAGGGAACTTTTGAAACATTTTATTTTAGTGGAACCTGAAACATCTTTACGACAGCTGAGGGGACCCAATCTGAGGTGAACATTATACTTAAGGGTGTATAATCTTATTCGTTTCAAGCAGCTATTTTTAAAATCAAAGTGTGTTTTTCATGAGTATCCATTACTGTGAGCTAAATGGGATTCTTCTGTTTGGACATGGATTTAGAACCTCATTGAAAGCCAGGACACCTTTGGCTAAATCTAGCTATGGACTTCACAAAAACAACCCAGTCAGTGATTATGTCAGCAGAGATGAGAAGAGAGCGTGGGGGAAGATTGGTGTGAAAAGAAAAAAGAACACAAATTAAGTTTTGCTGACACAACAACATTTTGACTTGTGTCGTTCTTTTGAAGATTTTTAGGACTGCAGGGTTTCAGCATCACATCTTTTTTAAACAATATTAACAATGGCAATTGTTATACAAAATATACAAAACTGTGTTGGAGAAAGTATTAAAAAAAAAAATGAAAAAACATGTTTGGCAAAGGAAGGACACAGGACAAAGACCTTGAGGACAGAGATCTCCACAGCAGTCAGTCTGCGGGCTGAGCAGAGCAGCTTAATGAAGAGCCTGAAATAGAGACTCTCTATTAGGGCTAAGGAGGCTCCCTGCACCATCAGCCTATCAGGAGCGACAATTGCCTGACTTGGCTCTCTGTATACCCTCAAGATAGCATAACATAGGGACGTGGTTATCAAATAGCGCAAAGATGCTGAATAGCGATAGATAGGAGGCTCTAGTGCCGACACAGAAGTAACTTCAAGTAATATTGCAGTCCAACAGATAAAATGTACCCATCTTTTTTGCTCTTAAATTGCAGTATAACGATTTAAATCACTGTATGAGTATTTGGCTGCCAATTACATGCATATATGACAGGACATGGAGCACATTGCCAACATTACATGCAACCAATAACAGTAAAAGTGCTGGACTGTCCATTATGCTTATCCATGGTGAAAAGACTGGATCTTATGAACTAATCTCTGCATGTTTATCGGGTGCCAATACCACTTTGGTTACTTTAATTTGAGTTGTGGAAGCATTGCTCTCTACTGGTGACTCTAATGTATTACAATCCTTAACAGACTTGTATATTCAGATCCATTCAAGATGAATACCTCTTATGAGTTTTGTCACATGGCATCTGGAGCTCTTTGTCGAACAGCTGACAAAACCACAGAAACAACAAAATAGCTTTGATCCCCCTCCCCCTACCCACTATAAAGTTAGACCTCCAAAGCCAACTTTATGTTTTCTGTGCTACTAATAAGAGACAGGAGTTGTGGGAAGTCTGTTTCTTTGATTTATAAATAAACCTAACCGTAAAACATGTTTCTGGTCTGAGAGTTATCAGTGCCTTTTGTTTGAGCTGGCTGCTATATTAGCTCTTAGCGTCTACTGTCTGTAAAGCTTGTGATTTCCCAGGTGAACTCAGAAACCCATTGACTTTTATCCAACAGCACACAGCCTTCCTGTAGCTCTGCAGACTATAGGCTTCTCTATATCTTGCTATGAATATGCCACCAGATGGCAGTCAATAATACTGTAATCCCACAAATCCAAAATGCAATTCAAGGGATGCTTTCAATTGAATAATTAATAATGTTGGAATAGTTCTAACAAATGGTCTCAATAGATGGTTTATATGGTGACATTTTCTCTGCAAGATGAAATGAACTATGGATTTAGTTTTTATGATGTCATGATTATTTTCTCTGCCTACCATCTGGTTTTTTGTTACATGCTGCAATATTTATAATATATTTGTTCTTGTCTGTGCATGGCCTTCATACCTGTATTAAACATGGATTGAAATGCTGCTTAGTCCTTACACTGTGTATCAATAACTTTCCTATAATTCACAAAATAGTTAATGATACTGTTCAAATAATGTTAATCCTTTAAGAATATATAACTACGAATATTTAGTTCAAAACATTAAAAGGTATCCTTCCACCACTGCTTATGCTTCATTTAGAAAATATATAGACGTTTTTGTTCAATCCAACATATTAATGTATCAAATTATAAATAAGTTTTACAGAGATATGGAAATAATCATAACAGATGACAACAACACCAGTAACGTGTATACACGTGACAGTCACTAGACACCATCACATATAATTTTGTCCGGAGAAATTGCATGCTGAAAGTCATTACGACCCATAAGAAACTTCTTAAGAAGAGGCAGGCACTTGACAAATACTTAACAAAGAAATCCAACCAAAATCCAAGAGGTGGTACGTCACTGGCCTCGCCCCTTTTCCCAGAAGCTTGCCTCTCATTGATCAGGGAGCCGAGCTCCGCCTCGCCTATTGGTTAGCTGAGCTTTCAGTTAGAACAGTGTTTGGCCGCTAACTGTTCCGTTGCATCGGGATCAGAGGACGCAAATCAAGTGAAACAAATCTCCTGACAGGAGAAAAGTTCATGCTGGAGTTTTTAAAGACCTCAGAGGGCCTCATGAAGGTAAGAATATCCACAGAAAACGTTTTTGTGTCGGCGGTTTCAAACCGGAGACGATAATCTGTAGTGTTTCACCGTCTTTTAGTCACTTTCTGCTCCTAAAGAAAAGAAAAACAGAAAAGTAGTCAACGCTACAGGCCGAACCTTTTGCACCGCATCTTCTTAAGATTAAATGTCACGTAGGTGTGTTGTGTTTGTGCTATACACTACAGTTCAAATACATTAAAGATGTATCATTACAAACATATTTTCAGCGAAGAAGAAAGGCGGTAGCGGCATGTCAACACACCAGTCAGGCTGCTGAGGATCACTGATCTTAAGTGCTGAAGTGCTGGTTAAATTCATGTACTGTAGTTGAAGTTGTTAAATAACGTGTATTTACTCAGTAGTGGCAACATACTAGTTTAATGCATTCGTTGTTTAAAGACTGCATCAAAAGCCAATTGGCTGCAAACTGTGAGTAGCCTAAGTGACCTACAAAATAAATAGGTTTGTTGCCAAATCCAATTTAGCTGGCAGACATGCTGAATCTGGTCAGCCATCCTGATGACCAGAACACGGAAGCTGAGAGACCTCTGCTGCTGTACTTCCCCCCAGTTGACCCTCATCTTGTGGCCAAGTCTGTGACCTGAATTCATGCACACAGTGTATCCCCCCCCCC